>NW_027488889.1:0-237730 GCF_050948215.1 Halictus rubicundus
TAGAGGATAGGGTAGGATAGGATAGAGGATAGGACATAGGATTGCATAGGATAGAGAATAGGATACGTTAGAGGATAGGATAGGATTGGATACAGAATAAAATGGGATAGAGGATAGGATAGGATAGAGGATAGGATAGGATAGAGGATAGGATAGGATAGAGGATCGGATAGGATAGAGGATAGGATAGGATAGAGGATAGGATAGGATAGGATAGAGGATAGGATAGGATAGAGGATAGGGTAGGATAGAGGATAGGATAGGATAGGGGATAGGATAGGATAGAGAATAGGATTGGATAGATGATATTATAGGAAGGAGGATAGGATATAATAGAGGATACTATATTCTAGAGGATAGGATAGGATAGAGGATCGGATAGGATAGAGGATTGGATGGGATAGAGGATACGATAGGATAGTGGATAGGATAGAGAATAGGATAGGATAGAGGATAGGATAGGATAGAGGATAGGATAGGATAGAGGATAGGATAGGATAGAGGATAGGGTAGGTTAGAGGATAGGATCGGATAGGATAGAGGATAGGGTAGGATAGGATAGAGGATAGGATAGGATAGAGGATAGGATAGGATAGAGGAAAGGATAGGATACAGGATAGGATAGGATAGAGGATAGGATAGGATAGAGGATAGGATAGGTTAGAGGATAGGATAGGATAGAGGATGGGGACCGAGGGGATATGGGCTTAGTAGTGGTGACTCGGATCCACTACTAGGTATGCCACAGTGGTGGCGGTCATATCCCTAAAATCCTCTACGCTCCACGTCCTCGTGGTGGTCCCTGGGAACACACATAGTTGTGTGTTGCTAACGGAGCAAGGGGTATTCCGCGGAAAGTAGTCCCAATGATGTATGAGGCGATGCCGGCGGGATCTTCGGATCCTGGCAGGGCCTCCCTTGCCGGTAAGGCTCACACGGAGGGATAAAAAACCGCGGAATGGGTCCTGCGATAACGACCGGGGAGGTCGCCGCAGGGCCCTTGCCGTAAACCGGTGGTCATGTTTTACCGGAACGGTGGTCTTGCCTTAATCGGCCGGGCCGCGAGGATGATAACCTCTATAAAAATCCCTAATGCCCTAAGCTTAGGTGCGCGGTGAGAGGGTACGCCCTGGCTACAGGGCGCGGCTGGTGGGGTACATCAGCCACTAGCGCACCATCTCTGGATACCTGGCGAACTCCAGTTGAAATTAGCCTTACCCGGGCAAGGAGGCTCTGCCCGGGCGGACGTGTTTTTTCCTGCCAATCTCGTGGGACCAGATATGGAATCGTATAATAAAAACCTTGATGTTGTGGGGGAGGCTGCCGATACGGCAGCAGCTGCGGCGGGGGAAGAGACGGCAGCGGTCACTGACGGGGAGGGGATGGCAACGATTACTGCCGGGGAGGACGCGGTCGTGGTCATCGCGGACGAGGACTCGGATGGGGATGAAACAATCATCTCCATCTCGAGCTCCGTCGGCTCGATCGTGACGCCCGGGGGCGCGGAGAAGCGGGGCGCGACATCTGGGGTCTCTGACCCCAAGCGTGCCCGGTTAGAGGGGGGGCAGCACACCCGCGGCGGGTCGGTGTCGCGGACGGACCCCGGGGAGGGCTCGTCGGGGACGCCCACCATGGATCTGGCCCTCGGCGGCCGCGCCGAGAGGAGTCAGACGAGGAGGGTGGATGACCTCATCGAGCTGGGTGGGAGGATGCCGACAGCGCAGCTAGTAGGGGAGGTGGAGGAGGCGATGTTGAGGGTGGAGAGAGTCTCCACCGTCTCAAAGGGCCTCAAGGGGGACCTGGCTAAAGACTTGCGGGATTGTTCTGCAGTCGCCAGGGCCCACTGCACCACCTTGATGCAGCGGTGCTTTACCGGGATGGCGTGGCAGGGTAGCCAGGAGGTGGCCCGCCTCCGCGAGCAGAACGCGGCCCTCGCGAAGGAGGCGGGTGACCTCCGGGCGAGGCTCCGGTCAATGGAGGCCGGGCGGCGGGCGAACACCGACAGCGGTCGCCGGGCGGGACATGCGCCAATAGGGGAAGCGCCCCCCGCCTCCTCGACAGCGGGGGTCCGTACGCGGGGGATGGAGGCGATGGGACCGTCGGGGGAAGGAGCGGGAGTTTTGGACTCCGAAGCCCTGCTTCTCCGGGTCGGCGCGCTGATAACGGCCAGGAACCGGGAGCTAGAGGCCCGGATGGAGGAGCGGTTCCGGACGATCCCACCCTCCACGCGCGGGATTCCCGGCCGGGCCGGGGGGACCGACGGCCGCGATGGGCCTTGAAGCGGCTGGACGCGGACGCGTTGGGGCCGCGGTAGCCGCGGCGACATGGACGGGGCCGGCCCTGTCCGAGCTGGCGCCTGCGCAAGGGGCGAGGCGGCTGCGGAAGGTAATGACGGCGGTGTGCGACACCGCCATGCCCCGCAGCCGGTTCGCCCCCAGGAGGGCGGCGTACTGGTGGTCCGCCGGCATTGCGGAGCTCCGGCGTGAATGGAATGCCGCGAGGCGTCGGTACGGCCGAGCGCGTAGGAGGCGCGACGACGAGGAGGCGACGGCGAGGCTCGGCGGGGAGTACCGAGCCGCGCTCGGGGTTCTCCGCAGGGCTATCGCGCGGGCCAAGGCCGACGCGTGGTCGGAGCTCGTCGGCACGGTGGACTCCGATCCATGGGGGCGCCCGTACAAGCATGTCATGAACAAGCTGCGCGCGTGGGCGCCTCCGGTGACGGAGTCGATGGACCCCCACCTGCTCGAGGGAGTGGTGGCGTCCCTCTTCCCGCGAGAGGGGGGACAACTGCGCCGCTCCCATTGGGAACAGGAGCCTCTCTCCTGGTCCGCAGAGTGGGAGGTGTCGGCCGGCGAGCTGGGTGAGGCGATGGCCAGGGCGCGGCGGGTGGGCCGCAAGACCCCGGGCCCGGACGGGGTGCCGGGCCGCGCGTTGGTCTTGGCCCTGGAGGGGGGACTCGCCGCCGAACTCCGGCAGCTGTATAACGGCTGTCTGAGGGAGGGGGTGTTCCCCACGGAGTGGAAGTCGGGCAGGTTGGTCCTCCTTCCGAAGGGGGGCAAGTCCCGGGACTCGCCCTCAGGGTACCGGCCAATTTGTCTGCTGGACGAGGCGGGGAAGTTGTTCGAGCGCGTACTCGTTGGACGCCTCGTCCGGCACCTGTCGGCGGGAGGGGTCCCCGATCTGAGCGGGGTTCAATTCGGCTTCCGGGAGGGTCTCTCCACCGTCGACGCTATTCAGCGGGTGAGGGCTCTCTCGGAGGCCTGTACGAGGGGGGGCGGTGTTGCGTTGGCGATATCCTTGGATATCGCTAACGCGTTCAACACCGTCCCCTGGGATCGGATAATGGAGGCCCTGGTCTTCCACCGGGTGCCTCTGTATCTCAGAAGGGTGATCGGGAGCTATCTCTCCGACAGGGGTATAGAGTATCCCGGCCGGTACGGGATGGTGCGCAGGGGCGTCGTGCGCGGGGTTCCGCAGGGCTCGGTGTTGGGCCCGTTGCTGTGGAATCTTGCGTACGATCGCGTCCTGCGGGAGGAGATGCCTCCCGGGGTCAGCCTGACGTGTTACGCCGACGACACGCTGGTATTGGCCACCGGGAGGTATGCGAAGGAGGCCATCTGCCTGGCGGAGCGCGGCGCGTGGCGCGCGGTGCGCGCGATCCGGTCGCTGGGCCTAGAGGTGTCCGTCGAGAAAACCAGGGCCATGTGGTTTCTCCGCTCGGCCCGGTTGGCGGCGCCTCCCCAGTGCTGGATCTGCGTGGGGGAGGGGATGGTCAAGGTCGGGTCCCAGATGCGGTACCTGGGACTCGAGCTTGACGGCCGGTGGCGTTTTGACCGCCACCTTGAGTCGCTGGCGCCCCGGGCGGAGAGCGCGACCGCTGCGCTCGGTCGCCTTCTCCCGAATCTCGGGGGACCCTGTGGACGGGTGCGTCGTCTGTTCGCGGTGGTGGTGCGAGTTTTGGTCCTGTACGGAGCCCCTGTGTGGGCGCGCGATGTCTTGGCTAGGGGGCGCAGTGGCGGCACACGGTCGCTGCTGCGTCGCATCGAGCGCAGGCTGGCCATAGGCATCGTGCGGGGGTACCGCACCATTTCATACGCGACGGCGATGGTGATGTCGGGGCTGATCCCCCTCGAGCTGGAGGCCCGCGTGTTGGCGGATGTGCATACGCACTCCAGGGAACTCCGGCTCCGGGGGGTGGCCCCGGATCAGGCGCGGCTCATGGTGGATGAGCTCAGGCGACATGCTCGGCGGCACGCAGCCCGGGAGTGGCGCGATAGCCTTCCCGGGACGAGGGAGGGCGAGAGGCGGGCCGTTCGGGCCATCCTCCCGGTGTTCGATCAATGGAACAGGGGATGGATGGGGCATAGGGTCTCCTACCGTGTGACGCAGGTGATGAGCGGGCACGGGTGCTTCGGCGACTACCTGTGTCGCATCGGGAGGGAGACCGAGGAGGCGTGTCACCACTGCGGCGAGCCGCGGGACACGGCGCAACACACTCTGGAGGAGTGTCCGGCATGGGGGGGAGAGCGCCGTGCCCTGCGGCGCGCGGTGGGCCACGACCTCTCGCTCCCGGCTGTCGTCGCTGCGGCAGCCGGTGGCGAGGAGGCGTGGAGGGGGTTCGCTTCCTTCTGCGAGCGGGTTATGCTGCGGAAGGAGGCTGCGGAACGGGATCGGGAGCGTAATCACGATCCCGGCCGAAGGGGGGGGGAGGCGGCGCAGGGTACGCCCCGGGGGCGTACCCCCGTTGCGACGCCTCTGACGCGAGCGGGGACGCCCTTGATGATCTCGAGGCGGGGGATCGGATATCCCCTTACACTCGGTCACCAACGGCGTCCCCGGAGGCCGCCGGGCATCTCGAGCGGGGGCTCGGATGCTCATCGGGCGGCCTAACAGGGGGGAAGGCGCCACGTCGTCCGTTGCGTGGTGCCTTCGGATAGAGTAGGTACGGGAGGGGGCCGCGTCCCCCCCTGGGTGGTATGCTAAGGCGGGGGCACACCGGATTGACATGCGCGCGCAGAGCACGGGTGCCCCCGGGAGTCTAGGGACGGACGGGGAGGAGTTAGTGGGTATACTCGGCGTTGCACCAACCAGCCGAGGAGTAGGATAGGATAGAGGATAGGATAGGATAGAGGATAGGATAGGATAGAGGATAGAATAGGATAGAGGATAGGATAGAGGATAGGATAGGATAGAGGATAGGATAGGATAGAGGATAGGATAGGATAGAGGATAGGGTAGGATAGAGGATAGGATAGGATAGGGGATAGGATAGGATAGATGATATTATAGGAAGGAGGATAGGATAGGATAGAGGATCGGATAGGATAGAGGATTGGATAGGATAGAGGATAGGATATGATAGAGGATAGGATAGGATAGAGGATAGGATAGGATAGAGGATAGGATAGGATAGAGGATAGGATCGGATAGGATAGAGGATAGGATAGGATAGGATAGAGGATAGGACATAGGATTGCATAGGATAGAGAATAGGATACGATAGAGGATAGGATAGGATTGTATAGAGAATAGGTTGGGATAGAGGATAGGATAGGATAGAGTATAGGATAGGATAGAGAATAGGACAGGGCAGGGAATAGGATAGGATAGAGGATAGGATAGGATAGAGGATAGGATAGGATAGAGGATAGGATAGGATAGAGGATAGGATAGGATAGAGGATAGGATAGGATAGAGGATCGGATAGGATAGAGGATAGGATAGGATAGAGGATAGGATAGGATACAGGATAGGATAGGATAGAGGATAGGATAGGATAGAGGATACGATATAGGATTGGATAGGATACAGAAGAGGATACGATAGAGGATAGGGTAGGATTGGATAGAGAATAGGATGGGCTAGAGGATAGAATAGGATAGAGGATAGGATAGGATAGAGGATAGGATAGAGGATAGGATAGAGGATAGGATAGAGGATAGGATAGGATGGAGGATAGGATAGGATAGAGGATAGGATAGGATAGAGGATAGGATAGGATAGAGGATAGGATAGAGGATAGGATAGAGGATAGGATAGGATAGAGGATAGGATAGGATAGAGGATAGGGTAGGATAGAGGATAGGATAGGGGATAGGATAGGGGATAGGATAGGATAGTGAATAGGATTGGATAGATGATGTTATAGGAAGGAGGATAGGATATAATAGAGGATACTATATTCTAGAGGATAGGATAGGATTGAGGATCGGATAGGATAGAGGATTGGATGGGATAGAGGATACGATAGGATAGTGGATAGGATAGAGAATAGGATAGGATAGAGGATAGGATAGGATAGAGGATAGGATAGGATAGAGGATAGGATAGGATAGAGGATAGGATAGGATAGAGGATAGGGTAGGATAGAGGATAGGATAGGATAGAGGATAGGTTCGGATAGGATAGAGGATAGGGTAGGATAGGATAGAGGATAGGACATAGGATTGCATAGGATAGAGAATAGGATACGTTAGAGGATAGGATAGGATTGGATACAGAATAAAATGGGATAGAGGATAGGATAGGATAGAGGATAGGATAGGATAGAGGATAGGATAGGATAGAGGATACGATAGGATAGAGGAAAGGATAGGGGATTGGATAGGATAGAGGACAGGAGACGATAGAAGATAGGATAGGATAGAGGATAGGATAGGAGAGAGGATAGGATAGGATAGAGGATAGGATAGGATAGAGGATAGGATAGGATAGGATAGGATAGAGGATAGGATAGGGGATTGGATAGGACAGAGGATACGATAGGATAGAGGATAGGATCGGATAGAGGATAGGATAGGTGATTGGATAGGATAGAGGATAGGATAGGATAGAGGATAGGATACTATAGAGGATAGGATAGGATAGAGGATAGGATAGGATAGAAGATAGGATAGGATAGAGGATAGGATAGGATAGAGGATAGGATAGGATAGAGGATAGGATAGGATAGAGGATAGGATAGGATATAGGATATTATAGGATACAGGATAGGATAGAATAGAGGATAGGACAGGGGATGGGATAGGATAGGGGATAGAAGACGATAGAGGATAGGATAGGATAGAGGATAGGATCGGATAGAGGATAGGATAGGTGATTGGATAGGATAGAGGATAGGATCGGGTAGAGGGTAGGATAGGTGATTGGATAGGAAAGAGGATAGGATAAGATAGAGGATAGGATAGGATAGAGGATAGGATATAATAGAGGATAGGATAGGATGGAGGATAGGATAGGATAGAGGATAGGATAGGATAGAGGATAGGATAGGATATAGGATATTATAGGATACAGGATAGGATAGGATAGAGGGTAGGGTAGGATAGAGGATGGGATAGGATAGGGTAAAGAATAGGATAAAGGATAGGATAGGATGGAGGATAGGATAGGTGATTGGATAGGATAGAGTGTAGGATCGGATAGAATATAGGATAGGTGATTGGATAGGATAGAAGATAGGATAGGATAGAGGATAGGATATAATAGAGGATAGGATAGGGGATTCGTTGGATAGAGGACAGGATAGGATAGAGGATAGGATAGGATAGCGGATAGTATAGGATAGAGTATAGAATAGGATAAAGGATAGGATAGGATAGAGGATAGGATAGGATTGAGGATAGGATAGGATAGAGGATACGATAGGATAGAGGAAAGGATAGGGGATTGGATAGGATAGAGGACAGGAGACGATAGAAGATAGGATAGGATAGAGGATATTATACGATACAGGATAGGATAGGATAGAGTTTAGGGTAGGATAGAGGATGGGATAGGATAGAGTATAGAATAGGATAAAGGATAGGATAGGATAGAGGATAGGATAGGTGATTGGATAGGATAGAGTATAGGATCGGATAGAATATAGGATAGGTGATTGGATAGGATAGAAGATAGGATAAGATAGAGGATAGGATAGGATAGAGGATAGGATATAATAGAGTATAGGATCCGATAGAGGATAGGATAGGGGATTGGATAGGACAGAGGATACGATAGGATAGAGGATAGGATAGGATAGAGGATAGGACAGGATATAGGATATTATAGGATACAGGATAGGATAGGATAGAGGGTAGGGTAGGATAGAGGATGGGATAGGATAGAGGATGGGATAGGATAGAGGATACGATAGGATAGAGGATTGGATAGGGTACAGGATATTATAGGATAGAGGATAGGATAGGATAGAGAATAGGACAGGATAAAGCATAGGATAGGATAGAGGATAGGGTAGGATAGAGGATAGGATAGGATAGAGGATAGGATCGGATAGGATAGAGGATAGGGTAGGATAGGATAGAGGATAGGACATAGGATTGCATAGGATAGAGAATAGGATACGTTAGAGGATAGGATAGGATTGGATACAGAATAAAATGGGATAGAGGATAGGATAGGATAGAGGATAGGATAGGATAGAGGATAGGATAGGATAGAGGATACGATAGGATAGAGGAAAGGATAGGGGATTGGATAGGATAGAGGACAGGAGACGATAGAAGATAGGATAGGATAGAGGATAGGATAGGAGAGAGGATAGGATAGGATAGAGGATAGGATATGATAGAGGATAGGATAGGATAGGATAGAGGATAGGATAGGGGATTGGATAGGACAGAGGATACGATAGGATAGAGGATAGGATCGGATAGAGGATAGGATAGGTGATTGGATAGGATAGAGGATAGGATAGGATAGAGGATAGGATACTATAGAGGATAGGATAGGATAGAGGATAGGATAGGATAGAAGATAGGATAGGATAGAGGATAGGATAGGATAGAGGATAGGATAGGATAGAGGATAGGATAGGATAGAGGATAGGATAGGATATAGGATATTATAGGATACAGGATAGGATAGAATAGAGGATAGGACAGGGGATGGGATAGGATAGGGGATAGAAGACGATAGAGGATAGGATAGGATAGAGGATAGGATCGGATAGAGGATAGGATAGGTGATTGGATAGGATAGAGGATAGGATCGGGTAGAGGGTAGGATAGGTGATTGGATAGGAAAGAGGATAGGATAAGATAGAGGATAGGATAGGATAGAGGATAGGATATAATAGAGGATAGGATAGGATGGAGGATAGGATAGGATAGAGGATAGGATAGGATAGAGGATAGGATAGGATATAGGATATTATAGGATACAGGATAGGATAGGATAGAGGGTAGGGTAGGATAGAGGATGGGATAGGATAGGGTAAAGAATAGGATAAAGGATAGGATAGGATGGAGGATAGGATAGGTGATTGGATAGGATAGAGTGTAGGATCGGATAGCATATAGGATAGGTGATTGGATAGGATAGAAGATAGGATAGGATAGAGGATAGGATATAATAGAGGATAGGATAGGGGATTCGTTGGATAGAGGACAGGATAGGATAGAGGATAGGATAGGATAGCGGATAGTATAGGATAGAGTATAGAATAGGATAAAGGATAGGATAGGATAGAGGATAGGATAGGATTGAGGATAGGATAGGATAGAGGATACGATAGGATAGAGGAAAGGATAGGGGATTGGATAGGATAGAGGACAGGAGACGATAGAAGATAGGATAGGATAGAGGATAGGATAGGATAGGGGATAGGATAGGATATAGGATAGGATAGGATATAGGATATTATAGGATACAGGATAGGATAGGATAGAGGGCAGGATAGGATAGAGGATAGGACAGGGGATGGGATAGGATAGGGGATAGAAGACGATAGAGGATAGGATAGGATAGAGGATAGGATCGGATAGAGGATAGGATAGGTGATTGGATAGGATAGAGGATAGGATCGGATAGAGGGTAGGATAGGTGATTGGATAGGAGAGAGGATAGGATAAGATAGAGGATAGGATAGGATAGAGGATAGGATATAATAGAGTATAGGATCCGATAGAGGATAGGATAGGGGATTCGTTGGATAGAGGATAGGATAGGATAGAGGATAGGATAGGATAGCGGATAGGATAGGATAGAGTATAGAATAGGATAAAGGATAGGATAGGATAGAGGATAGGATAGGTGATTGGATAGGATAGAGTATAGGATCGGATAGAATATAGGATAGGTGATTGGATAGGATAGAGGATAGGATAAGATAGAGGATAGGATAGGATAGAGGATAGGATATAATAGAGTATAGGATCCGATAGAGGATAGGATAGGGGATTCGTTGGATAGAGGATAGGATAGGGGATTCGTTGGATAGAGGATAGGATAGGATAGAGGATAGGATAGGATAGCGGATAGTATAGGATAGAGTATAGAATAGGATAAAGGATAGGATAGGATATAGATGATAGGATAGGATTGAGGATAGGATACGATAGAGGATACGATAGGATAGAGGAAAGGATAGGGGATTGGATAGGATAGAGCACAGGAGACGATAGAAGATAGGATAGGATAGAGGATAGGATAGGAGAGAGGATAGGATAGGATAGAGGATAGGATAGGATAGAGGATAGGATAGGATAGAGGATAGGATAGGATAGGAAAGAGGTAAGGATAGGGGATTGGATAGGACAGAGGATACGATAGGATAGAGGATAGGATCGGATAGAGGATAGGATAGGTGATTGGATAGGATAGAGGATAGGATAGGATAGAGGATAGGATACTATAGAGGATAGGATAGGATAGAGGATAGGATAGGATAGAGGATAGAGGATAGGATAGGATAGAGGATAGGATAAGATAGAGGATAGAATAGGATATAGGATATTATAGGATACAGGATAGGATAGGATAGAGGGTAGGGTAGGATAGAGGATGGGATAGGATAGAGGATGGGATAGGAGAGAGGATACGATAGGATAGAGGATAGGATAGGATAGAGGATAGGATAGGATGGAGGATAGGATAGGATAGAGGATAGGATAGGATAGAGGATAGGATAGGATAGGATATAGGATATTATAGGATACAGGATAGGATAGGATAGAGGGTAGGGTAGGATAGAGGATGGGATAGGATAGAGTATAGAATAGGATAAAGGATAGGATAGGATAGAGGATAGGATAGGTGATTGGATAGGATAGAGTATTGGATCGGATAGAATATAGGATAGGTGATTGGATAGGATAGAAGATAGGATAAGATAGAGGATAGGATAGGATAGAGGATAGGATAGGGGATTGGATAGGACAGAGGATACGATAGGATAGAGGATAGGATCGGATAGAGGATAGGATAGGTGATTGGATAGGATAGAGGATAGGATAGGATAGAGGATAGGATACTATAGAGGATAGGATAGGATGGAGGATAGGATAGGATAGAAGATAGGTTAGGATAGAGGATAGGATAGGATAGAGGATAGGATAGAGGATAGGATTGGATAGAGGATAGGATAGGATAGAGGATAGGATAGGATATAGGATATTATAGGATACAGGATAGGATAGGATAGAGGATAGGATAGGATAGAGGATAAGATATAGGATTGGATAGGATACAGAAGAGGATACGATAGAGGATAGGGTAGGATTGGATAGAGAATAGGATGGGCTAGAGGATAGGATAGGATAGAGGATAGGATAGGATAGTGGATAGGATAGGATAGAGGATAAAATAGGATAGAAGATAGAATACGATAGAGGATAGGATAGGATAAAGGATGGGATACGATAGAGTATAGGATATAGGATTGAATAGGATAGAGGATAGGATAAGATAGAGGATAGGATAGGGGATTGGATAGGATAGAGGACAGGAGACGATAGAGGATAGGATAGGATAGAGGATAGGATAGAGAATATTATAGGATAGAGGATAGGATAGGATTGAGGATAATATAGGATCGATGATAGGATAGGATAGAGGGTAGGATAGGATAGAGGATAGGATAGTATAGGATAGGATATAGGATTGGATACGATAGAGGATAGGATAGGATAGAGGATACGATATTGTAGAGGATAGGATAGGATAGAGGATAGGTTAGGATAGAGGATAGGATAGGATAGAGGATAGGATAGGTTAGAGGATAGGATAGGATAGAGGATAGGTTAGGATAGAGGATAGGATAGGATAGAGGATAGGATAGGATAGAGGATCGGATAACATACGGGATTGGATAGGATAGAGGATAGGATAGGATAGAGGATAGGATAGGATAGAGGATAGGATAGGATAGAGGATAGGACAGGATAGAGGATAGGATAGGATTGAAGATAGGATAGAATAGAGGATAGGATAGAATAGAGGATAGGATAGAGAATAGGATAGGATAGAGGATAGGATAGGATAGAGTATAGGATATAGGATTGGATAGGATAGAGGATTGGATAGGATAGAGGATACGATTTTAAAAGAGGACAGGAAAGCATAGAGGATAGGATTGAGGATAGATTATAGGATAGAGGATAGGATAGGATAGAGGATACGATAGGATAGAGGATACGATAGGATAGAAGATAGGATAGGATAGAGGATAAAATAGGATAGAAGATAGAATAGGATAGAAGATAGGATAGGATAAAGGATGGGATACGATAGAGTATAGGATATAGGATTGAATAGGATAGAGGATAGGATAAGATAGAGGATAGGATAGGGGATTGGATAGGATAGAGGACAGGAGACGATAGAGGATAGGATAGGATAGAGGATAGGATATAGGATTGAATAGGATAGAGGATAGGATACGATAGAGGATAGGATAGGGTAGGATATAGAATAGGATAGGATGGATGATATTATAGGATAGAGGACAGGATAGGATAGAGGATACGATATTACAGTGGAGAGGATCGAATAGAGGATAGGATAGGGGATAGGATATTATAGAGGATAGGATAGGATACAGGATTGGATAGGATAGAGGATAGGATAGGGGATTGGATAGGATAGAGGACAGGAGACGATAGAGGATAGGATAGGATAGAGGATAGGATATAGGATTGAATAGGATAGAGGATAGGATACGATAGAGGATAGGATAGGGTAGGATATAGAATAGGATAGGATGGATGATATTATAGGATAGAGGACAGGATAGGATAGAGGATACGATATTACAGTGGAGAGGATCGAATAGAGGATAGGATAGGGGATAGGATATTATAGAGGATAGGATAGGATACAGGATTGGATAGGATAGAGGATAGGATAGGATAGAGGATAGGATAGGATAGAGGATAGGATAGGATAGAGGATAGGATTGGATAGAGGATAGGATAGGATAGAGGATAGGATAGGATACAGGATAGGATAGGATAGAGGATAGGATAGGATAGAGAATAGGATATAGGATTGGATAGGATACAGAAGAGGATACGATAGAGGATAGGGTAGGATTGGATAGAGAATAGGATGGGCTAGAGGATAGGATAGGATAGAGGATAGGATAGAATAGAGGATAGGATAGGATAGAGGATAAAATAGGATAGAAGATAGAATAGGATAGAGGATAGGATAGGATAAAGGATGGGATACGATAGAGTATAGGATATAGGATTGAATAGGATAGAGGACAGGATAGGATAGAGGATAGGATAGGATAGAGGATAGGATAGAGAATATTATAGGATAGAGGATAGGATAGGATTGAGGATAATATAGGATCGATGATAGGATAGGATAGAGGGTAGGATAGGATAGAGGATAGGATAGTATAGGATAGGATATAGGATTGGATACGATAGAGGATAGGATAGGATAGAGGATACGATATTGTAGAGGATAGGATAGGATAGAGGATAGGTTAGGATAGAGGATAGGATAGGATAGAGGATAGGATAGGTTAGAGGATAGGATAGGATAGAGGATAGGTTAGGATAGAGGATAGGATAGGATAGAGGATAGGATAGGATAGAGGATCGGATAACATACGGGATTGGATAGGATAGAGGATAGGATAGGATAGAGGATAGGATAGGATAGAGGATAGGATAGGATAGAGGATAGGACAGGATAGAGGATAGGATAGGATTGAAGATAGGATAGGATAGAGGATAGGATAGGATAGAGGATAGGATAGGATAGGATAGAGGATAGGACATAGGATTGCATAGGATAGAGAATAGGATACGATAGAGGATAGGATAGGATAGAGGATCGGATAGGATAGAGGATAGGATAGGATAGAGGATAGGATAGGATACAGGATAGGATAGGATAGAGGATAGAATAGGATAGAGGATACGATATAGGATTGGATAGGATACAGAAGAGGATACGATAGAGGATAGGGTAGGATTGGATAGAGAATAGGATGGGCTAGAGGATAGGATAGGATAGAGGATAGGATAGGATAGAGGATAGGATAGGATAGAGGATAGGATAGAGGATAGGATAGGGTGGAGGATAGGATAGGATAGAGGATAGGATAGGATAGAGGATAGGGTAGGATAGAGGATAGGATAGGATAGGGGATAGGATAGGATAGAGAATAGGATTGGATAGATGATATTATAGGAAGGAGGATAGGATATAATAGAGGATACTATATTCTAGAGGATAGGATAGGATAGAGGATCGGATAGGATAGAGGATTGGATGGGATAGAGGATACGATAGGATAGTGGATAGGATAGAGAATAGGATAGGATAGAGGATAGGATAGGATAGAGGATAGGATAGGATAGAGGATAGGATAGGATAGAGGATAGGGTAGGTTAGAGGATAGGATAGGATAGAGGATAGGATAGGATAGAGGATAGGGTAGGATAGGATAGAGGATAGGATAGAGGATAGGATGGGATAGGATAGAGGATAGGACATAGGATTGGATAGGGTAGAGAATAGGATACGATAGAGGATAGGATATGATTGCATAGGATAGAGAATAGGAGACGATAGAGGATAGGATAGGATTGGATAGAGAATAGGATGGGCTAGAGGATAGGATAGGATAGAGGATAGGATAGGATAGAGGATAGGATAGGATAGAGGATAGGATAGGATAGAGGATAGGATAGGATAGAGGAAAGGATAGGATACAGGATAGGATAGGATAGAGGATAGGATAGGATAGAGGATACGATATAGGATTGGATAGGATACAGAAGAGGATACGATAGAGGATAGGGTAGGATAGAGGATAGGATAGGATAGGGGATAGGATAGGATAGGATAGAGGATAGGAGACGATATAGGATAGGATAGGATAGATGAGATTATAGGAAAGAGTATAGGATATGATACAGGATACGATATTATAGAGGATAGGATAGGATAGAGGATTGGATAGGATAGAGGATTGGATAGGATAGAGGATACGATTTTATAGAGGACAGGATAGCATAGGGGATAGGATAGAAGATACGATTTTATAGAGGACAGGATAGCATAGGGGATAGGATTGAGGATAGATTATAGGATAGAGGATACGATAGGATAGAAGATAGGATAGGATAGAGGATAGGATAGGATAGAGGATAGAATCGGATAGGATAGAAGATAGGATAGGATAGGATAGTGGATAGGACATAGGATTGCATAGGATAGAGAATAGGATACGATAGAGGATAGGATAGGATTCTATAGAGAATAGGATGGGATAGAGGATAGGATAGGATAGAGTATAGGATAGGATAGAAGATAGGATAGGATAGAGGATAGGATAGGATAGAGAATAGGATAGGATAGAGGATAGGATAGGATAGTGGATAGGATAGAGAATAGGACAGGGCAGAGAATAGGATAGGATAGAGGATAGGATAGGATAGAGGATAGGATAGGATAGAGGATAGGATAGGATAGAGGATAGGGTAGGATAGAGGATAGGATAAGATAGGGGATAGGATAGGATAGAGAATAGGATTGGATAGATGATATTATAGGAAGGAGGATAGGATAGGATAGAGGATCGGATAGGATAGAGGATTGGATAGGATAGAGGATAGGATAGGATAGAGGATAAGATAGGATAGAGGATAGGATAGGATAGAGGATAGGATCGGATAGGATAGAGGATTGGATAGGATAGGATAGAGGATAGGATAGGATAGAGGATTGGATAGGCTAGAGGATAGGATAGGATAGAGGATAGGATAGGATAGAGGATAGGATAGTATAGGGTAGGATAGTGGATAGGATAGGATAGTGGATAGGATAGGATAGAGAATAGGATTGGATAGATGATATTATAGGAAGGAGGATAGGATATAAGAGAGGATACTATATTATAGAGGATAGGATAGGATAGAGGATTGGATAGGATAGAGGACACGACATTATAGGGGATAGGATAGGATAGAGGATAGGATTGAGGATAGATTATAGGATAGAGGATAGGATAGGATAGAGGATAAAATAGGATAGAAGATAGAATAGGATAGAAGATAGGATAGGATAAAGGATGGGATACGATAGAGTATAGGATATCGGATTGAATAGGATAGAGGATAGGATAAGATAGAGGATAGGATAGGGGATTGGATAGGATAGAGGACAGGAGACGATAGAGGATAGGATAGGATAGAGGATAGGATATAGGATTGAATAGGATAGAGGATAGGATACGATAGAGGATAGGATAGGGTAGGATATAGAATAGGATAGGATGGATGATATTATAGGATAGAGGACAGGATAGGATAGAGGATACGATATTACAGTGGAGAGGATCGAATAGAGGATAGGATAGGGGATAGGATATTATAGAGGATAGGATAGGATACAGGATTGGATAGGATAGAGGATAGGATAGGGGATTGGATAGGATAGAGGACAGGAGACGATAGAGGATAGAATAGGGTAGAGGATAGGATATAGGATTGAATAGGATAGAGGATAGGATACGATAGAGGATAGGATAGGGTAGGATATAGAATAGGATAGGATGGATGATATTATAGGATAGAGGACAGGATAGGATAGAGGATACGATATTACAGTGGAGAGGATCGAATAGAGGATAGGATAGGGGATAGGATATTATAGAGGATAGGATAGGATACAGGATTGGATAGGATAGAGGATAGGATAGGATAGAGGATAGGATAGGATAGAGGATAGGATAGGATAGAGGATAGGATTGGATAGAGGATAGGATAGGATAGAGGATAGGATAGGATACAGGATAGGATAGGATAGAGGATAGGATAGGATAGAGAATAGGATATAGGATTGGATAGGATACAGAAGAGGATACGATAGAGGATAGGGTAGGATTGGATAGAGAATAGGATGGGCTAGAGGATAGGATAGGATAGAGGATAGGATAGAATAGAGGATAGGATAGGATAGAGGATAAAATAGGATAGAAGATAGAATAGGATAGAGGATAGGATAGGATAAAGGATGGGATACGATAGAGTATAGGATATAGGATTGAATAGGATAGAGGACAGGATAGGATAGAGGATAGGATAGGATAGAGGATAGGATAGAGAATATTATAGGATAGAGGATAGGATAGGATTGAGGATAATATAGGATCGATGATAGGATAGGATAGAGGGTAGGATAGGATAGAGGATAGGATAGTATAGGATAGGATATAGGATTGGATACGATAGAGGATAGGATAGGATAGAGGATACGATATTGTAGAGGATAGGATAGGATAGAGGATAGGTTAGGATAGAGGATAGGATAGGATAGAGGATAGGATAGGTTAGAGGATAGGATAGGATAGAGGATAGGTTAGGATAGAGGATAGGATAGGATAGAGGATAGGATAGGATAGAGGATCGGATAACATACGGGATTGGATAGGATAGAGGATAGGATAGGATAGAGGATAGGATAGGATAGAGGATAGGATAGGATAGAGGATAGGACAGGATAGAGGATAGGATAGGATTGAAGATAGGATAGGATAGAGGATAGGATAGGATAGAGGATAGGATAGGATAGGATAGAGGATAGGACATAGGATTGCATAGGATAGAGAATAGGATACGATAGAGGATAGGATAGGATAGAGGATCGGATAGGATAGAGGATAGGATAGGATAGAGGATAGGATAGGATAGAGGATAGGATAGGATACAGGATAGGATAGGATAGAGGATAGAATAGGATAGAGGATACGATATAGGATTGGATAGGATACAGAAGAGGATACGATAGAGGATAGGGTAAGATTGGATAGAGAATAGGATGGGCTAGAGGATAGGATAGGATAGAGGATAGGATAGGATAGAGGATAGGATAGGATAGAGGATAGGATAGAGGATAGGATAGGGTGGAGGATAGGATAGGATAGAGGATAGGATAGGATAGAGGATAGGGTAGGATAGAGGATAGGATAGGATAGGGGATAGGATAGGATAGAGAATAGGATTGGATAGATGATATTATAGGAAGGAGGATAGGATATAATAGAGGATACTATATTCTAGAGGATAGGATAGGATAGAGGATCGGATAGGATAGAGGATTGGATGGGATAGAGGATACGATAGGATAGTGGATAGGATAGAGAATAGGATAGGATAGAGGATAGGATAGGATAGAGGATAGGATAGGATAGAGGATAGGATAGGATAGAGGATAGGGTAGGTTAGAGGATAGGATAGGATAGAGGATAGGATAGGATAGAGGATAGGGTAGGATAGGATAGAGGATAGGATAGAGGATAGGATGGGATAGGATAGAGGATAGGACATAGGATTGGATAGGGTAGAGAATAGGATACGATAGAGGATAGGATATGATTGCATAGGATAGAGAATAGGAGACGATAGAGGATAGGATAGGATTGGATAGAGAATAGGATGGGCTAGAGGATAGGATAGGATAGAGGATAGGATAGGATAGAGGATAGGATAGGATAGAGGATAGGATAGGATAGAGGATAGGATAGGATAGAGGAAAGGATAGGATACAGGATAGGATAGGATAGAGGATAGGATAGGATAGAGGATACGATATAGGATTGGATAGGATACAGAAGAGGATACGATAGAGGATAGGGTAGGATAGAGGATAGGATAGGATAGGGGATAGGATAGGATAGGATAGAGGATAGGAGACGATATAGGATAGGATAGGATAGATGAGATTATAGGAAAGAGTATAGGATATGATACAGGATACGATATTATAGAGGATAGGATAGGATAGAGGATTGGATAGGATAGAGGATTGGATAGGATAGAGGATACGATTTTATAGAGGACAGGATAGCATAGGGGATAGGATAGAAGATACGATTTTATAGAGGACAGGATAGCATAGGGGATAGGATTGAGGATAGATTATAGGATAGAGGATACGATAGGATAGAAGATAGGATAGGATAGAGGATAGGATAGGATAGAGGATAGAATCGGATAGGATAGAAGATAGGATAGGATAGGATAGTGGATAGGACATAGGATTGCATAGGATAGAGAATAGGATACGATAGAGGATAGGATAGGATTCTATAGAGAATAGGATGGGATAGAGGATAGGATAGGATAGAGTATAGGATAGGATAGAAGATAGGATAGGATAGAGGATAGGATAGGATAGAGAATAGGATAGGATAGAGGATAGGATAGGATAGTGGATAGGATAGAGAATAGGACAGGGCAGAGAATAGGATAGGATAGAGGATAGGATAGGATAGAGGATAGGATAGGATAGAGGATAGGGTAGGATAGGATAGAGGATAGGATAGAGGATAGGATAGGATAGAGGATAGGATAGGATACAGGATAGGATAGGATAGAGGATAGAATAGGATAGAGGATACGATATAGGATTGGATAGGATACAGAAGAGGATACGATAGAGGATAGGGTAGGATTGGATAGAGAATAGGATGGGCTAGAGGATAGGATAGGATAGAGGATAGGATAGGATAGAGGATAGGATAGGATAGAGGATAGGATAGAGGATAGGATAGGGTGGAGGATAGGATAGGATAGAGGATAGGATAGGATAGAGGATAGGGTAGGATAGAGGATAGGATAGGATAGGGGATAGGATAGGATAGAGAATAGGATTGGATAGATGATATTATAGGAAGGAGGATAGGATATAATAGAGGATACTATATTCTAGAGGATAGGATAGGATAGAGGATCGGATAGGATAGAGGATTGGATGGGATAGAGGATACGATAGGATAGTGGATAGGATAGAGAATAGGATAGGATAGAGGATAGGATAGGATAGAGGATAGGATAGGATAGAGGATAGGATAGGATAGAGGATAGGGTAGGTTAGAGGATAGGATAGGATAGAGGATAGGATAGGATAGAGGATAGGGTAGGATAGGATAGAGGATAGGATAGAGGATAGGATGGGATAGGATAGAGGATAGGACATAGGATTGGATAGGGTAGAGAATAGGATACGATAGAGGATAGGATATGATTGCATAGGATAGAGAATAGGAGACGATAGAGGATAGGATAGGATTGGATAGAGAATAGGATGGGCTAGAGGATAGGATAGGATAGAGGATAGGATAGGATAGAGGATAGGATAGGATAGAGGATAGGATAGGATAGAGGATAGGATAGGATAGAGGAAAGGATAGGATACAGGATAGGATAGGATAGAGGATAGGATAGGATAGAGGATACGATATAGGATTGGATAGGATACAGAAGAGGATACGATAGAGGATAGGGTAGGATAGAGGATAGGATAGGATAGGGGATAGGATAGGATAGGATAGAGGATAGGAGACGATATAGGATAGGATAGGATAGATGAGATTATAGGAAAGAGTATAGGATATGATACAGGATACGATATTATAGAGGATAGGATAGGATAGAGGATTGGATAGGATAGAGGATTGGATAGGATAGAGGATACGATTTTATAGAGGACAGGATAGCATAGGGGATAGGATAGAAGATACGATTTTATAGAGGACAGGATAGCATAGGGGATAGGATTGAGGATAGATTATAGGATAGAGGATACGATAGGATAGAAGATAGGATAGGATAGAGGATAGGATAGGATAGAGGATAGAATCGGATAGGATAGAAGATAGGATAGGATAGGATAGTGGATAGGACATAGGATTGCATAGGATAGAGAATAGGATACGATAGAGGATAGGATAGGATTCTATAGAGAATAGGATGGGATAGAGGATAGGATAGGATAGAGTATAGGATAGGATAGAAGATAGGATAGGATAGAGGATAGGATAGGATAGAGAATAGGATAGGATAGAGGATAGGATAGGATAGTGGATAGGATAGAGAATAGGACAGGGCAGAGAATAGGATAGGATAGAGGATAGGATAGGATAGAGGATAGGATAGGATAGAGGATAGGGTAGGATAGGATAGAGGATAGGATAGAGGATAGGATGGGATAGGATAGAGGATAGGACATAGGATTGGATAGGGTAGAGAATAGGATACGATAGAGGATAGGATATGATTGGATAGGATAGAGAATAGGAGACGATAGAGGATAGGATAGGATTGGATAGAGAATAGGATGGGCTAGAGGATAGGATAGGATAGAGGATAGGATAGGATAGAGGATAGGATAGGATAGAGGATAGGATAGGATAGAGGATAGGATAGGATAGAGGAAAGGATAGGATACAGGATAGGATAGGATAGAGGATAGGATAGGATAGAGGATACGATATAGGATTGGATAGGATACAGAAGAGGATACGATAGAGGATAGGGTAGGATTGGATAGAGAATAGGATGGGCTAGAGGATAGGATAGGATAGAGGATAGGATAGGATAGAGGATAGGATAGAGGATAGGATAGAGGATAGGATAGAGGATAGGATAGGATAGAGGATAGGATAGGATAGAGGATAGGATAGGATAGAGGATAGGGTAGGATAGAGGATAGGATAGGATAGGGGATAGGATAGGATAGATGATATTATAGGAAGGAGGATAGGATAGGATAGAGGATCGGATAGGATAGAGGATTGGATAGGATAGAGGATAGGATAGGATAGAGGATAGGATAGGATAGAGGATAGGATAGGGTAGAGGATAGGATCGGATAGGATAGAGGATAGGATAGGATAGGATAGAGGATAGGACATAGGATTGCATAGGATAGAGAATAGGATACGATAGAGGATAGGATAGGATTGTATAGAGAATAGGTTGGGATAGAGGATAGGATAGGATAGAGTATAGGATAGGATAGAGAATAGGACAGGGCAGGGAATAGGATAGGATAGAGGATAGGATAGGATAGAGGATAGGATAGGATAGAGGATAGGATAGGATAGAGGATAGGATAGGATAGAGGATAGGATAGGATAGAGGATCGGATAGGATAGAGGATAGGATAGGATAGAGGATAGGATAGGATACAGGATAGGATAGGATAGAGGATAGGATAGGATAGAGGATACGATATAGGATTGGATAGGATACAGAAGAGGATACGATAGAGGATAGGGTACGATTGGATAGAGAATAGGATGGGCTAGAGGATAGGATAGGATAGAGGATAGGATAGGATAGAGGATAGGATAGAGGATAGGATAGAGGATAGGATAGAGGATAGGATAGGATAGAGGATAGGATAGGATAGAGGATAGGATAGGATAGAGGATAGGATAGGATAGAGGATAGGATAGGATAGAGGATAGGATAGGATAGAGGATAGGATAGAGGATAGGATAGGATAGAGGATAGGGTAGGATAGAGGATAGGATAGGATAGAGGATAG
The DNA here is from genome assembly GCF_050948215.1 of Halictus rubicundus. Lineage (NCBI taxonomy): Eukaryota > Metazoa > Arthropoda > Insecta > Hymenoptera > Halictidae > Halictus > Halictus rubicundus. The sequence continues at coordinate 22,582 of NW_027488889.1, forward strand.
GGTAGGATAGAGGATAGGATAGGGTAGAGGATAGGATAGGATAGAGGATAGGATAGGATAGAGGATAGGATAGGATAGAGGATTGGATAGGATAGAGGATAGGATAGGATAGAGGATAGGATAGGATAGAGGATAGGATAGGATAGAGGATAGGATCGGATAGGATAGAGGATAGGATAGGATAGGATAGAAGATAGGACATAGGATTGCATAGGATAGAGAATAGGATACGATAGAGGATAGGATAGGATTGTATAGAGAATAGGTTGGGATAGAGGATATAATAGGATAGAGTATAGGATAGGATAGAGAATAGGATAGAGGATAGGATAGGATAGAGGATAGGATAGGATAGAGGATAGGATAGGATAGAGGATAGGATAGGATAGAGGATAGGATAGGATAGAGGATAGGATAGGATAGAGGATAGGATAGGATACAGGATAGGATAGGATAGAGGATAGGATAGGATAGAGGATACGATATAGGATTGGATAGGATACAGAAGAGGATACTATAGAGGATAGAGTAGGATTGGATAGAGAATAGGATGGGCTAGAGGATAGGATAGGATAGAGGATAGGATAGGATAGAGGATAGGATAGGATAGAGGATAGGGTAGGATAGAGGATAGGATAGGATAGAGGATAGGATAGGATAGAGGATAGGATGGGATAGAGGATAGGATAGGATAGAGGATAGGATAGAATAGAGGATAGGATAGAGGATAGGATAGGGTGGAGGATAGGATAGGATAGAGGATAGGATAGGATAGAGGATAGGATAGGATAGAGGATAGGGTAGGATAGAGGATAGGATAGGATAGGGGATAGGATAGGATAGAGAATAGGATTGGATAGATGATATTATAGGAAGGAGGATAGGATATAATAGAGGATACTATATTCTAGAGGATAGGATAGGATAGAGGATCGGATAGGATAGAGGATTGGATGGGATAGAGGATACGATAGGATAGTGGATAGGATAGAGAATAGGATAGGATAGAGGATAGGATAGGATAGAGGATAGGATAGGATAGAGGATAGGATAGGATAGAGGATAGGGTAGGATAGAGGATAGGATCGGATAGGATAGAGGATAGGGTAGGATAGGATAGAGGATAGGATAGGATAGAGGATAGGATAGGATAGAGAATAGGATAGGATAGAGGATAGGATAGGATAGAGGATAGGATAGGATAGAGGATAGGATAGGATAGAGGATAGGGTAGGTTAGAGGATAGGATAGGATAGAGGATAGGATAGGATAGAGGATAGGGTAGGATAGGATAGAGGATAGGATAGAGGATAGGATGGGATAGGATAGAGGATAGGACATAGGATTGGATAGGGTAGAGAATAGGATACGATAGAGGATAGGATATGATTGGATAGGATAGAGAATAGGAGACGATAGAGGATAGGATAGGATTGGATAGAGAATAGGATGGGCTAGAGGATAGGATAGGATAGAGGATAGGATAGGATAGAGGATAGGATAGGATAGAGGATAGGATAGGATAGAGGATAGGATAGGATAGAGGAAAGGATAGGATACAGGATAGGATAGGATAGAGGATAGGATAGGATAGAGGATACGATATAGGATTGGATAGGATACAGAAGAGGATACGATAGAGGATAGGGTAGGATAGAGGATAGGATAGGATAGGGGATAGGATAGGATAGGATAGAGGATAGGAGACGATATAGGATAGGATAGGATAGATGAGATTATAGGAAAGAGTATAGGATATGATACAGGATACGATATTATAGAGGATAGGATAGGATAGAGGATTGGATAGGATAGAGGATTGGATAGGATAGAGGATACGATTTTATAGAGGACAGGATAGCATAGGGGATAGGATAGAAGATACGATTTTATAGAGGACAGGATAGCATAGGGGATAGGATTGAGGATAGATTATAGGATAGAGGATACGATAGGATAGAAGATAGGATAGGATAGAGGATAGGATAGGATAGAGGATAGAATCGGATAGGATAGAAGATAGGATAGGATAGGATAGTGGATAGGACATAGGATTGCATAGGATAGAGAATAGGATACGATAGAGGATAGGATAGGATTCTATAGAGAATAGGATGGGATAGAGGATAGGATAGGATAGAGTATAGGATAGGATAGAAGATAGGATAGGATAGAGGATAGGATAGGATAGAGAATAGGATAGGATAGAGGATAGGATAGGATAGTGGATAGGATAGAGAATAGGACAGGGCAGAGAATAGGATAGGATAGAGGATAGGATAGGATAGAGGATAGGATAGGATAGAGGATAGGGTAGGATAGGATAGAGGATAGGATAGAGGATAGGATGGGATAGGATAGAGGATAGGACATAGGATTGGATAGGGTAGAGAATAGGATACGATAGAGGATAGGATATGATTGGATAGGATAGAGAATAGGAGACGATAGAGGATAGGATAGGATTGGATAGAGAATAGGATGGGCTAGAGGATAGGATAGGATAGAGGATAGGATAGGATAGAGGATAGGATAGGATAGAGGATAGGATAGGATAGAGGATAGGATAGGATAGAGGAAAGGATAGGATACAGGATAGGATAGGATAGAGGATAGGATAGGATAGAGGATACGATATAGGATTGGATAGGATACAGAAGAGGATACGATAGAGGATAGGGTAGGATTGGATAGAGAATAGGATGGGCTAGAGGATAGGATAGGATAGAGGATAGGATAGGTTAGAGGATAGGATAGGATAAAGGATAGGATAGGATAGAGGATAGGATAGGATAGAGGATAGAATAGGATAGAGGATAGGATAGAGGATAGGATAGGATAGAGGATAGGATAGGATAGAGGATAGGGTAGGATAGAGGATAGGATAGGATAGAGGATAGGATAGGATAGAGGATAGAATCGGATAGGATAGAAGATAGGATAGGATAGGATAGTGGATAGGACATAGGATTGCATAGGATAGAGAATAGGATACGATAGAGGATAGGATAGGATTCTATAGAGAACAGGATGGGATAGAGGATAGGATAGGATAGAGTATAGGATAGGATAGAAGATAGGATAGGATAGAGGATAGGATAGGATAGAGAATAGGATAGGATAGAGGATAGGATAGGATAGTGGATAGGATAGAGAATAGGACAGGGCAGAGAATAGGATAGGATAGAGGATAGGATAGGATAGAGGATAGGATAGGATAGAGGATAGGGTAGGATAGGATAGAGGATAGGATAGAGGATAGGATGGGATAGGATAGAGGATAGGACATAGGATTGGATAGGGTAGAGAATAGGATACGATAGAGGATAGGATATGATTGGATAGGATAGAGAATAGGAGACGATAGAGGATAGGATAGGATTGGATAGAGAATAGGATGGGCTAGAGGATAGGATAGGATAGAGGATAGGATAGGATAGAGGATAGGATAGGATAGAGGATAGGATAGGATAGAGGATAGGATAGGATAGAGGAAAGGATAGGATACAGGATAGGATAGGATAGAGGATAGGATAGGATAGAGGATACGATATAGGATTGGATAGGATACAGAAGAGGATACGATAGAGGATAGGGTAGGATTGGATAGAGAATAGGATGGGCTAGAGGATAGGATAGGATAGAGGATAGGATAGGTTAGAGGATAGGATAGGATAAAGGATAGGATAGGATAGAGGATAGGATAGGATAGAGGATAGAATAGGATAGAGGATAGGATAGAGGATAGGATAGGATAGAGGATAGGATAGGATAGAGGATAGGGTAGGATAGAGGATAGGATAGGATAGGGGATAGGATAGGATAGATGATATTATAGGAAGGAGGATAGGATAGGATAGAGGATCGGATAGGATAGAGGATTGGATAGGATAGAGGATAGGATAGGATAGAGGATAGGATAGGATAGAGGATAGGATAGGGTAGAGGATAGGATCGGATAGGATAGAGGATAGGATAGGATAGGATAGAGGATAGGACATAGGATTGCATAGGATAGAGAATAGGATACGATAGAGGATAGGATAGGATTGTATAGAGAATAGGTTGGGATAGAGGATAGGATAGGATAGAGTATAGGATAGGATAGAGAATAGGACAGGGCAGGGAATAGGATAGGATAGAGGATAGGATAGGATAGAGGATAGGATAGGATAGAGGATAGGATAGGATAGAGGATAGGATAGGATAGAGGATAGGATAGGATAGAGGATAGGATAGGATAGAGGATAGGATAGGATACAGGATAGGATAGGATAGAGGATAGGATAGGATAGAGGATACGATATAGGATTGGATAGGATACAGAAGAGGATACGATAGAGGATAGGGTACGATTGGATAGAGAATAGGATGGGCTAGAGGATAGGATAGGATAGAGGATAGGATAGGATAGAGGATAGGATAGAGGATAGGATAGAGGATAGGATAGAGGATAGGATAGAGGATAGGATAGGATAGAGGATAGGATAGGATAGAGGATAGGATAGGATAGAGGATAGGATAGGATAGAGTATAGGATAGGATAGAGGATAGGATAGGATAGAGGATAGGATAGGATACAGGATAGGATAGGATAGAGGATAGGATAGGATAGAGGATACGATATAGGATTGGATAGGATACAGAAGAGGATACTATAGAGGATAGGGTAGGATTGGATAGAGAATAGGATGGGCTAGAGGATAGGATAGGATAGAGGATAGGATAGGATAGAGGATAGGATAGGATAGAGGATAGGGTAGGATAGAGGATAGGATAGGATAGAGGATAGGATAGGATAGAGGATAGGATAGGGTAGAGGATAGGATAGGATAGAGGATAGGATAGGATAGAGGATAGGATAAAATAGAGGATAGGATAGAGGATAGGATAGGGTGGAGGATAGGATAGGATAGAGGATAGGATAGGATAGAGGATAGGGTAGGATAGAGGATAGGATAGGATAGGGGATAGGATAGGATAGAGAATAGGATTGGATAGATGATATTATAGGAAGGAGGATAGGATATAATAGAGGATACTATATTCTAGAGGATAGGATAGGATAGAGGATCGGATAGGATAGAGGATTGGATGGGATAGAGGATACGATAGGATAGTGGATAGGATAGAGAATAGGATTGGATAGAGGATAGGATAGGATAGAGGATAGGATAGGATAGAGGATAGGATAGGATAGAGGATAGGGTAGGATAGAGGATAGGATCGGATAGGATAGAGGATAGGGTAGGATAGGATAGAGGATAGGATAGGATAGAGGATAGGAGACGATATAGGATAGGATAGGATAGATGAGATTATAGGAAAGAGTATAGGATATGATACAGGATACGATATTATAGAGGATAGGATAGGATAGAGGATTGGATAGGATAGAGGATTGGATAGGATAGAGGATACGATTTTATAGAGGACAGGATAGCATAGGGGATAGGATAGAAGATACGATTTTATAGAGGACAGGATAGCATAGGGGATAGGATTGAGGATAGATTATAGGATAGAGGATACGATAGGATAGAAGATAGGATAGGATAGAGGATAGGATAGGATAGAGGATAGAATCGGATAGGATAGAGGATAGGATAGGATAGGATAGAGGATAGGACATAGGATTGCATAGGATAGAGAATAGGATACGATAGAGGATAGGATAGGATTCTATAGAGAATAGGATGGGATAGAGGATAGGATAGGATAGAGTATAGGATAGGATAGAAGATAGGATAGGATAGAGGATAGGATAGGATAGAGAATAGGATAGGATAGAGGATAGGATAGGATAGTGGATAGGATAGAGAATAGGACAGGGCAGAGAATAGGATAGGATAGAGGATAGGATAGGATAGAGGATAGGATAGGATAGAGGATAGGATAGGATAGAGGATAGGGTAGGATAGGATAGAGGATAGGATAGAGGATAGGATGGGATAGGATAGAGGATAAGACATAGGATTGGATAGGGTAGAGAATAGGATACGATAGAGGATAGGATATGATTGGATAGGATAGAGAATAGGAGACGATAGAGGATAGGATAGGATTGGATAGAGAATAGGATGGGCTAGAGGATAGGATAGGATAGAGGATAGGATAGGATAGAGGATAGGATAGGATAGAGGATAGGATAGGATAGAGGATAGGATAGGATAGAGGAAAGGATAGGATACAGGATAGGATAGGATAGAGGATAGGATAGGTTAGAGGATAGGATAGGATAGAGGATAGGATAGGATAGAGGATAGGATAGGATAGAGGATAGAATAGAATAGAGGATAGGATAGAGGATAGGATAGGATAGAGGATAGGATAGGATAGAGGATAGGGTAGGATAGAGGATAGGATAGGATAGGGGATAGGATAGGATAGATGATATTATAGGAAGGAGGATAGGATAGGATAGAGGATCGGATAGGATAGAGGATTGGATAGGATAGAGGATAGGATATGATAGAGGATAGGATAGGATAGAGGATAGGATAGGATAGAGGATAGGATCGGATAGGATAGAGGATAGGATAGGATAGGATAGAGGATAGGACATAGGATTGCATAGGATAGAGAATAGGATACGATAGAGGATAGGATAGGATTGTATAGAGAATAGGTTGGGATAGAGGATAGGATAGGATAGAGTATAGGATAGGATAGAGAATAGGACAGGGCAGGGAATAGGATAGGATAGAGGATAGGATAGGATAGAGGATAGGATAGGATAGAGGATAGGATAGGATAGAGGATAGGATAGGATAGAGGATAGGATAGGATAGAGGATAGGATAGGATAGAGGATAGGATAGGATAGAGGATAGGATAGGATAGAGGATAGGATAGGATATAGGATATTATAGGATACAGGATAGGATAGAATAGAGGATAGGACAGGGGATGGGATAGGATAGGGGATAGAAGACGATAGAGGATAGGATAGGATAGAGGATAGGATCGGATAGAGGATAGGATAGGTGATTGGATAGGATAGAGGATAGGATCGGATAGAGGGTAGGATAGGTGATTGAATAGGAAAGAGGATAGGATAAGATAGAGGATAGGATAGGATAGAGGATAGGATATAATAGAGGATAGGATAGGATGGAGGATAGGATAGGATAGAGGATAGGATAGGATAGAGGATAGGATAGGATATAGGATATTATAGGATACAGGATAGGATAGGATAGAGGGTAGGGTAGGATAGAGGATGGGATAGGATAGGGTAAAGAATAGGATAAAGGATAGGATAGGATGGAGGATAGGATAGGTGATTGGATAGGATAGAGTGTAGGATCGGATAGAATATAGGATAGGTCATTGGATAGGATAGAAGATAGGATAAGATAGAGGATAGGATAGGATAGAGGATAGGATATAATAGAGGATAGGATAGGGGATTCGTTGGATAGAGGACAGGATAGGATAGAGGATAGGATAGGATAGCGGATAGTATAGGATAGAGTATAGAATAGGATAAAGGATAGGATAGGATAGAGGATAGGATAGGATTGAGGATAGGATAGGATAGAGGATAGGATAGGATAGAGGATAGGATAGGATAGAGGATAGGATAGGATAGGATAGAGGATAGGATAGGGGATTCGTTGGATAGAGGATAGGATAGGATAGAGGATAGGATAGCATAACGGATAGTATAGGATACAGTATAGAATAGGATAGAGTATAGAATAGGATAAAGGATAGGATAGGATAGAGGATAGGATAGGATTGAGGATAGGATAGGATAGAGGATACGATAGGATAGAGGAAAGGATAGGGGATTGGATAGGATAGAGGACAGGAGACGATAGAAGATAGGATAGGATAGAGGATAGGATAGGAGAGAGGATAGGATAGGATAGACGATAGGATAGGATAGAGGATAGGATAGGATAGGATAGAGGATAGGATAGGGGATTGGATAGGACAGAGGATACGATAGGATAGAGGATAGGATCGGATAGAGGATAGGATAGGTGATTGGATAGGATAGAGGATAGGATAAGATAGAGGATAGGATAGGATAGAGGATAGGATAGGATAGAGGATAGGATAGGATAGAGGATAGGATAGGATATAGGATATTATATGATACAGGATAGGATAGGATAGAGGGTAGGGTAGGATAGAGGGTGGGATAGGATAGAGTATAGGATCCGATAGAGGATATGATAGGGGATTCGTTGGATACAGGATAGGATAGGATAGAGGATAGGATAGGATAGAGGATAGTATACGATAGAGTATAGAATAGGATAAAGGATAGGATAGGATAGAGGATAGGATAGGATAGAGGATAGGATACTATAGAGGATAGGATAGGATAGAGGATAGGATAGGATAGAAGATAGGATAGGATTGAGGATAGGATAGGATTCAGGATAGGATAGGATAGAGGATACGATAGGATAGAGGAAAGGATAGGGGATTGGATAGGATAGAGGACAGGAGACGATAGAAGATAGGATAGGATAGAGGATAGGATAGGAGAGAGGATAGGATAGGATAGAGGATAGGTTAGGATAGAGGATAGGATAGGATAGGATAGAGGATAGGATAGGATAGCGGATAGTATAGGATAGATTATAGAATAGGGTAAAGGAATGGATAGGATAGAGGATAGGATAGGATTGAGGATAGGATAGGATAGAGGATACGATAGGATAGAGGAAAGGATAGGGGATTGGATAGGATAGAGGACAGGAGACGATAGAAGATAGGATAGGATAGAGGATAGGATAGGAGAGAGGATAGGATAGGATAGAGGATAGGATAGGATAGAGGATAGGATAGGATAGGATAGAGGATAGGATAGGGGATTGGATAGGACAGAGGATACGATAGGATAGAGGATAGGATCGGATAGAGGATAGGATAGGTGATTGGATAGGATAGAGGATAGGATAAGATAGAGGATAGGATAGGATAGAGGATAGGATAGGATAGAGGATAGGATAGGAGAGAGGATAGGATAGGATAGAGGATAGGATAGGATAGGAAAGAGGTAAGGATAGGGGATTGGATAGTACAGAGGATACGATAGGATAGAGGATAGGATCGGATAGAGGATAGGATAGGTGATTGGATAGGATAGAGGATAGGATAGGATAGAGGATAGGATACTATAGAGGATAGGATAGGATAGAGGATAGGATAGGATAGAAGATAGGATCCGATAGAGGATAGGATAGGGGATTCGTTGGATAGAGGATAGGATAGGATAGAGGATAGGATAGGATAGAGGATAGGATAGGATAGAGGATAGGATAGGATAGAGGATAGGATAGGATAGAGGATAGGATAGGATAGAGGATAGGATAGGATAGAGGATAGGATAGGATAGAGGATAGGATAGGATAGAGGATAGGATAGGATAGAGGATAGGATAGGATAGAGGATAGGATAGGATATAGGATATTATATGATACAGGATAGGATAGGATAGAGGGTAGGGTAGGATAGAGGGTGGGATAGGATAGAGTATAGGATCCGATAGAGGATTGGATAGGGGATTCGTTGGATACAGGATAGGATAGGATAGAGGATAGGATAGGATAGCGGATAGTATACGATAGAGTATAGAATAGGATAAAGGATAGGATAGGATAGAGGATAGGATAGGGTAGAGGATAGGATACTATAGAGGATAGGATAGGATAGAGGATAGGATAGGATAGAAGATAGGATAGGATAGAGGATAGGATAGGATAGAGGATAGGATAGGATAGAAGATAGGATAGGATAGAGGATAGGATAGGATAGAGGATAGGATAGGATAGAGGGTAGGATAGGATAGAGGATAGGATAGGATATAGGATATTATAGGATACAGGATAGGATAGGATAGAGGGCAGGATAGGATAGAGGATAGGACAGGGGATGGGATAGGATAGGGGATAGAAGACGATAGAGGATAGGATAGGATAGAGGATAGGATCGGATAGAGGATAGGATAGGTGATTGGATAGGATAGAGGATAGGATCGGATAGAGGGTAGGATAGGTGATTGGATAGGATAGAGGATAGGATAAGATAGAGGATAGGATAGGATAGAGGCTAGGATATAATAGAGGATAGGATAGGGGATTCGTTGGATAGAGGATAGGATAGGATAGAGGATAGGATAAGATAGAGGATTGGATAGGATAAGATAGAGGATAGGATAGGATAGAGGATAGGATAGGATAGAGGCTAGGATCGGATAGAGGATAGGATAGGTGATTGGATAGGATAGAGGATAGGATCGGATAGAATATAGGATAGGTGATTGGATAGGATAGAGGATAGGATAAGATAGAGGATAGGATAGGATAAAGGATAGGATATAATAGAGTATAGGATCCGATAGAGGATAGGATAGGGGATTCGTTGGATAGTGGATAGGATAGGATAGAGGATAGGATAGGATAGCGGATAGTATAGGATAGAGTATAGAACAGGATAAAGGATAGGATAGGATAGATGATAGGATAGGATTGAGGATAGGATAGGATAGAGGATACGATAGGATAGAGGAAAGGATAGGGGATTGGATAGGATAGAGGACAGGAGACGATAGAAGATAGGATAGGATAGAGGATAGGATAGGAGAGAGGATAGGATAGGATAGAGGATAGGATAGGATAGAGGATAGGATACTATAGAGGATAGGATAGGATAGAGGATAGGATAGGATAGAAGATAGGATAGGATAGAGGATAGGATAGATAGAGGATAGGATAGGATAGAGGATAGGATAGGATAGAGGATAGGATAAGATAGAGGATAGGATAGGATATAGGATATTATAGGATACAGGATAGGATAGGATAGAGGGTAGGGTAGGATAGAGGATGGGATAGGATAGAGGATGGGATAGGAGAGAGGATACGATAGGATAGTGGATAGGATAGGGTACAGGATAGTATAGGATAGAGTATAGAATAGGATAAAGGATAGGATAGGATAGAGGATAGGATAGGATTGAGGATAGGATAGGATAGAGGATACGATAGGATAGAGGAAAGGATAGGGGATTGGATAGGATAGAGGACAGGAGACGATAGAAGATAGGATAGGATAGAGGATAGGATAGGAGAGAGGATAGGATAGGATAGAGGATAGGATAGGATAGCGGATAGTATAGGATACAGTATAGAATAGGATAGAGTATAGAATAGGATAAAGGATAGGATAGGATAGATGATAGGATAGGATTGAGGATAGGATAGGATAGAGGATACGATAGGATAGAGGAAAGGATAGGGGATTGGATAGGATAGAGGACAGGAGACGATAGAAGATAGGATAGGATAGAGGATAGGATAGGAGAGAGGATAGGATAGGATAGAGGATAGGATAGGATAGAGGATAGGATAGGATAGGAAAGAGGTAAGGACAGGGGATTGGATAGGACAGAGGATACGATAGGATAGAGGATAGGATCGGATAGAGGATAGGATAGGTGATTGGATAGGATAGAGGATAGGATAGGATAGAGGATAGGATACTATAGAGGATAGGATAGGATAGAGGATAGGATAGGATAGAAGATAGGATAGGATAGAGGATAGGATAGAATGAGGATAGGATAGGATAGAGGATAGGATAGGATAGAGGATAGGATAAGATAGAGGATAGGATAGGATATAGGATATTATAGGATACAGGATAGGATAGGATAGAGGATAGGGTAGGATAGCGGATAGGATAGGATAGAGTATAGAATAGGATAAAGGATAGGATAGGATAGAGGATAGGATAGGTGATTGGATAGGATAGAGTATAGGATCGGATAGAATATAGGATAGGTGATTGGATAGGATAGAGGATAGGATAAGATAGAGGATAGGATAGGATAAAGGATAGGATATAATAGAGTATAGGATCCGATAGAGGATAGGATAGGGGATTCGTTGGATAGTGGATAGGATAGGATAGAGGATAGGATAGGATAGCGGATAGTATAGGATAGAGTATAGAACAGGATAAAGGATAGGATAGGATAGATGATAGGATAGGATTGAGGATAGGATAGGATAGAGGATACGATAGGATAGAGGAAAGGATAGGGGATTGGATAGGATAGAGGACAGGAGACGATAGAAGATAGGATAGGATAGAGGATAGGATAGGAGAGAGGATAGGATAGGATAGAGGATAGGATAGGATGGAGGATAGGATAGGATAGGAAAGAGGTAAGGATAGGGGATTGGATAGGACAGAGGATACGATAGGATAGAGGATAGGATCGGATAGAGGATAGGATAGGTGATTGGATAGGATAGAGGATAGGATAGGATAGAGGATAGGATACTATAGAGGATAGGATAGGATAGAGGATAGGATAGGATAGAAGATAGGATAGGATAGAGGATAGGATAGATAGAGGATAGGATAGGATAGAGGATAGGATAGGATAGAGGATAGGATAAGATAGAGGATAGGATAGGATATAGGATATTATAGGATACAGGATAGGATAGGATAGAGGGTAGGGTAGGATAGAGGATGGGATAGGATAGAGGATGGGATAGGAGAGAGGATACGATAGGATAGTGGATAGGATAGGGTACAGGATAGTATAGGATAGAGTATAGAATAGGATAAAGGATAGGATAGGATAGAGGATAGGATAGGATTGAGGATAGGATAGGATAGAGGATACGATAGGATAGAGGAAAGGATAGGGGATTGGATAGGATAGAGGACAGGAGACGATAGAAGATAGGATAGGATAGAGGATAGGATAGGAGAGAGGATAGGATAGGATAGAGGATAGGATAGGATAGCGGATAGTATAGGATACAGTATAGAATAGGATAGAGTATAGAATAGGATAAAGGATAGGATAGGATAGATGATAGGATAGGATTGAGGATAGGATAGGATAGAGGATACGATAGGATAGAGGAAAGGATAGGGGATTGGATAGGATAGAGGACAGGAGACGATAGAAGATAGGATAGGATAGAGGATAGGATAGGATATAGGATATTATAGGATACAGGATAGGATAGGATAGAGGGTAGGGTAGGATAGAGGATGGGATAGGATAGAGGATGGGATAGGAGAGAGGATACGATAGGATAGTGGATAGGATAGGGTACAGGATAGTATAGGATAGAGTATAGAATAGGATAAAGGATAGGATAGGATAGAGGATAGGATAGGATTGAGGATAGGATAGGATAGAGGATACGATAGGATAGAGGAAAGGATAGGGGATTGGATAGGATAGAGGACAGGAGACGATAGAAGATAGGATAGGATAGAGGATAGGATAGGAGAGAGGATAGGATAGGATAGAGGATAGGATAGGATAGCGGATAGTATAGGATACAGTATAGAATAGGATAGAGGGTAGGGTAGGATAGAGGATGGGATAGGATAGAGGATGGGATAGGAGAGAGGATACGATAGGATAGTGGATAGGATAGGGTACAGGATAGTATAGGATAGAGTATAGAATAGGATAAAGGATAGGATAGGATAGAGGATAGGATAGGATTGAGGATAGGATAGGATAGAGGATACGATAGGATAGAGGAAAGGATAGGGGATTGGATAGGATAGAGGACAGGAGACGATAGAAGATAGGATAGGATAGAGGATAGGATAGGAGAGAGGATAGGATAGGATAGAGGATAGGATAGGATAGCGGATAGTATAGGATACAGTATAGAATAGGATAGAGTATAGAATAGGATAAAGGATAGGATAGGATAGATGATAGGATAGGATTGAGGATAGGATAGGATAGAGGATACGATAGGATAGAGGAAAGGATAGGGGATTGGATAGGATAGAGGACAGGAGACGATAGAAGATAGGATAGGATAGAGGATAGGATAGGAGAGAGGATAGGATAGGATAGAGGATAGGATAGGATAGAGGATAGGATAGGATAGGAAAGAGGTAAGGACAGGGGATTGGATAGGACAGAGGATACGATAGGATAGAGGATAGGATCGGATAGAGGATAGGATAGGTGATTGGATAGGATAGAGGATAGGATAGGATAGAGGATAGGATACTATAGAGGATAGGATAGGATAGAGGATAGGATAGGATAGAAGATAGGATAGGATAGAGGATAGGATAGAATGAGGATAGGATAGGATAGAGGATAGGATAGGATAGAGGATAGGATAAGATAGAGGATAGGATAGGATATAGGATATTATAGGATACAGGATAGGATAGGATAGAGGATAGGGTAGGATAGCGGATAGGATAGGATAGAGTATAGAATAGGATAAAGGATAGGATAGGATAGAGGATAGGATAGGTGATTGGATAGGATAGAGTATAGGATCGGATAGAATATAGGATAGGTGATTGGATAGGATAGAGGATAGGATAAGATAGAGGATAGGATAGGATAAAGGATAGGATATAATAGAGTATAGGATCCGATAGAGGATAGGATAGGGGATTCGTTGGATAGTGGATAGGATAGGATAGAGGATAGGATAGGATAGCGGATAGTATAGGATAGAGTATAGAACAGGATAAAGGATAGGATAGGATAGATGATAGGATAGGATTGAGGATAGGATAGGATAGAGGATACGATAGGATAGAGGAAAGGATAGGGGATTGGATAGGATAGAGGACAGGAGACGATAGAAGATAGGATAGGATAGAGGATAGGATAGGAGAGAGGATAGGATAGGATAGAGGATAGGATAGGATGGAGGATAGGATAGGATAGGAAAGAGGTAAGGATAGGGGATTGGATAGGACAGAGGATACGATAGGATAGAGGATAGGATCGGATAGAGGATAGGATAGGTGATTGGATAGGATAGAGGATAGGATAGGATAGAGGATAGGATACTATAGAGGATAGGATAGGATAGAGGATAGGATAGGATAGAAGATAGGATAGGATAGAGGATAGGATAGATAGAGGATAGGATAGGATAGAGGATAGGATAGGATAGAGGATAGGATAAGATAGAGGATAGGATAGGATATAGGATATTATAGGATACAGGATAGGATAGGATAGAGGGTAGGGTAGGATAGAGGATGGGATAGGATAGAGGATGGGATAGGAGAGAGGATACGATAGGATAGTGGATAGGATAGGGTACAGGATAGTATAGGATAGAGTATAGAATAGGATAAAGGATAGGATAGGATAGAGGATAGGATAGGATTGAGGATAGGATAGGATAGAGGATACGATAGGATAGAGGAAAGGATAGGGGATTGGATAGGATAGAGGACAGGAGACGATAGAAGATAGGATAGGATAGAGGATAGGATAGGAGAGAGGATAGGATAGGATAGAGGATAGGATAGGATAGCGGATAGTATAGGATACAGTATAGAATAGGATAGAGTATAGAATAGGATAAAGTATAGGATAGGATAGATGATAGGATAGGATTGAGGATAGGATAGGATAGAGGATACGATAGGATAGAGGAAAGGATAGGGGATTGGATAGGATAGAGGACAGGAGACGATAGAAGATAGGATAGGATAGAGGATAGGATAGGAGAGAGGATAGGATAGGATAGAGGATAGGATAGGATAGAGGATAGGATAGGATAGGAAAGAGGTAAGGACAGGGGATTGGATAGGACAGAGGATACGATAGGATAGAGGATAGGATCGGATAGAGGATAGGATAGGTGATTGGATAGGATAGAGGATAGGATAGGATAGAGGATAGGATACTATAGAGGATAGGATAGGATAGAGGATAGGATAGGATAGAAGATAGGATAGGATAGAGGATAGGATAGAATGAGGATAGGATAGGATAGAGGATAGGATAGGATAGAGGATAGGATAAGATAGAGGATAGGATAGGATATAGGATATTATAGGATACAGGATAGGATAGGATAGAGGGTAGGGTAGGATAGAGGATGGGATAGGATAGAGGATGGGATAGGAGAGAGGATACGATAGGATAGAGGATAGGATAGGGTACAGGATATTATAGGCTACAGGATAGGATAGGATAGAGAATACGACAGGATAGAGGATAGGATAGAGGATTTGATAGGATAGAGGACATTATAGTACAGAGGATTGGATAGGATAGAGGATAGGATAGGATAGACTGTAGGATAGGATGGAGGATAGGATAGGATAGAGGATAGGATAGGATAGAGGATAGGATAGGATAGGATATAGGATATTATACGATACAGGATAGGATAGGATAGAGTTTAGGGTAGGATAGAGGATGGGATAGGATAGAGTATAGAATAGGATAAAGGATAGGATAGGATAGAGGATAGGATAGGTGATTGGATAGGATAGAGTATAGGATCGGATAGAATATAGGATAGGTGATTGGATAGGATAGAAGATAGGATAAGATAGAGGATAGGATAGGATAGAGGATAGGATATAATAGAGTATAGGATCCGATAGATGATAGGATAGGGGATTGGATAGGACAGAGGATACGATAGGATAGAAGATAGGATAGGATAGAGGATAGGATAGGATATAGGATATTATAGGATACAGGATAGGATAGGATAGAGGGTAGGGTAGGATAGAGGATGGGATAGGATAGAGGATGGGATAGGATAGAGGATACGATAGGATAGAGGATTGGATAGGGTACAGGATATTATAGGATAGAGGATAGGATAGGATAGAGAATAGGACAGGATAAAGCATAGGATAGGATAGAGGATAGGACAGGATAGAGGATAGGATAGGTGATTGGATAGGATATAGTATAGGATCGGATAGAATATAGGATAAGTGATTGGATAGGATAGAGGATAGGATAAGATAGAGGATAGGATAGGATAGAGGATAGGATATAATAGAGGATAGGATAGGATATAGGATAGGATAGGATAGTGGTTAGGATAGGATTCAGGATAGGATAGGATAGAGGATAGGATAGCATAGAGGATAGGATAGGATTGAAGATAGGATATGATAGAGGAAATGATAGGATAGAGGATACGATATTATAGAGGATAGGATAGGATAGGATAGAGGATAGGATAGGATGGAGGATAGGATAGGATAGAGGATAGGATGGGATAGTGGTTAGGATAGGATTGAGGATAGGACAGGATAGAGGATAGGATAGAGGATTTGATAGGATAGAGGACATTATAGTACAGAGGATTGGATAGGATAGAGGATAGGATAGGATAGAGGATAGGATAGGATAGAGGATAGGATAGGATAGAGGATAGGATAGGATAGAGGCTAGGATATAATAGAGGATAGGATAGGGGATTCGTCCGATAGAGGATAGGATAGGATAGAGGATAGGATAAGATAGAGGATTGGATAGGATAAGATAGAGGATAGGATAGGATAGAGGATAGGATATAGTAGAGGATAGGATCCGATAGAGGATAGGATAGGGGATTCGTTGGATAGAGGATAGGATAGGATAGAGGATAGGATAGGATAGCGGATAGGATAGGATAGAGTATAGAATAGGATAAAGGATAGGATAGGATAGAGGATAGGATAGGTGATTGGATAGGGTAGAGTATAGGATCGGATAGAATATTTGATAGGTGATTGGATAGGATAGAAGATAGGATAGGATACAGAATAGGATAGGATAGAGGGCAGGATAGGATAGAGGATAGGACAGGGGATGGGATAGGATAGGGGATAGAAGACGATAGAGGATAGGATAGGATAGAGGATAGGATCGGATAGAGGATAGGATAGGTGATTGGATAGGATAGAGGATAGGATCGGATAGAGGGTAGGATAGGTGATTGGATAGGATAGAGGATAGGATAAGATAGAGGATAGGATAGGATAGAGGCTAGGATATAATAGAGGATAGGATAGGGGATTCGTCCGATAGAGGATAGGATAGGATAGAGGATAGGATAAGATAGAGGATTGGATAGGATAAGATAGAGGATAGGATAGGATAGAGGATAGGATATAATAGAGGATAGGATCCGATAGAGGATAGGATAGGGGATTCGTTGGATAGAGGATAGGATAGGGGATTCGTTGGATAGAGGATAGGATAGGATAGAGGATAGGATAGGATAGCGGATAGTATAGGATAGAGTATAGAATAGGATAAAGGATAGGATAGGATATAGATGATAGGATAGGATTGAGGATAGGATACGATAGAGGATACGATAGGATAGAGGAAAGGATAGGGGATTGGATAGGATAGAGGACAGGAGACGATAGAAGATAGGATAGGATAGAGGATAGGATAGGAGAGAGGATAGGATAGGATAGAGGATAGGATAGGATAGAGGATAGGATAGGATAGAGGATAGGATAGGATAGGAAAGAGGTAAGGATAGGGGATTGGATAGGACAGAGGATACGATAGGATAGAGGATAGGATCGGATAGAGGATAGGATAGGTGATTGGATAGGATAGAGGATAGGATAGGATAGAGGATAGGATACTATAGAGGATAGGATAGGATAGAGGATAGGATAGGATAGAAGATAGGATAGGATAGAGGATAGGATAGGATAGAGGATAGGATAGGATAGAGGATAGGATAGGATAGAGGATAGGATAAGATAGAGGATAGGATAGGATATAGGATATTATAGGATACAGGATAGGATAGGATAGAGGGTAGGGTAGGATAGAGGATGGGATAGGATAGAGGATGGGATAGGAGAGAGGATACGATAGGATAGAGGATAGGATAGGGTACAGGATATTATAGGATACAGGATAGGATAGGATAGAGAATACGACAGGATAGAGGATATTATAGGATAGAGGATAGGACAGGATAGAGGATAGGATAGAGGATTTGATAGGATAGAGGACATTATAGTACAGAGGATTGGATAGGATAGAGGATAGGATAGGATAGAGGATAGGATAGGATAGAGGATAGGATAGGATGGAGGATAGGATAGGATAGAGGATAGGATAGGATAGAGGATAGGATAGGATAGGATATAGGATATTATAGGATACAGGATAGGATAGGATAGAGGGTAGGGTAGGATAGAGGATGGGATAGGATAGAGTATAGAATAGGATAAAGGATAGGATAGGATAGAGGATAGGATAGGTGATTGGATAGGATAGAGTATTGGATCGGATAGAATATAGGATAGGTGATTGGATAGGATAGAGGATAGGATAGGATAGAGGATAGGATACTATAGAGGATAGGATAGGATGGAGGATAGGGTAGGATAGAAGATAGGTTAGGATAGAGGATAGGATAGGATAGAGGATAGGATAGAGGATAGGATAGGATAGAGGATAGGATAGGATAGAGGATAGGATAGGATAGAGGATAGGATAGGATATAGGATATTATAGGATACAGGATAGGATAGGATAGAGGGTAGGGTAGGATAGAGGATGGGATAGGATAGAGGATGGGATAGGATAGAGGATACGATAGGATAGAGGATTGGATAGGGTACAGGATATTATAGGATAGAGGATAGGATAGGATAGAGAATACGACAGGATAGAGGATAGGATAGGATAGAGGATAGGACAGGATAGATGATAGGATAGAGGATTTCATAGGATAGAGGACATTATAGTACAGAGGATTGGATAGGATAGAGGATAGGATAGGATAGAGGATAGGATAGGATAGAGGATAGGATAGGATGGAGGATAGGATAGGATAGAGGATAGGATAGGATAGGATATAGGATATTATAGGATACAGGATAGGATAGGATAGAGGGTAGGGTAGGATAGAGGATGGGATAGGATAGAGTATAGAATAGGATAAAGGATAGGATAGGATAGAGGATAGGATAGGTGATTGGATAGGATAGAGTATAGGATCGGATAGAATATAGGATAGGTGATTGGATAGGATAGAAGATAGGATAAGATAGAGGATAGGATAGGATAGAGGATAGGATAGGGGATTGGATAGGACAGAGGATACGATAGGATAGAGGATAGGATCGGATAGAGGATAGAATAGGTGATTGGATAGGATAGAGGATAGGATAGGATAGAGGATAGGATACTATAGAGGATAGGATAGGATGGAGGGCAGGATAGGATAGAAGATAGGATAGGATAGAGGATAGGATAGGATAGAGGATAGGATAGGATATAGGATATTATAGGATACAGGATAGGATAGGATAGAGGGTAGGGTAGGATAGAGGATGGGATAGGATAGAGGATGGGATAGGATAGAGGATACGATAGGATAGAGGATTGGATAGGGTACAGGATATTATAGGATAGAGGATAGGATAGGATAGAGAATAGGACAGGATAAAGCATAGGATAGGATAGAGGATAGGACAGGATAGAGGATAGGATAGCTGATTGGGTAGGATATAGTATAGGATCGGATAGAATATAGGATAAGTGATTGGATAGGATAGAGGATAGGATAAGATAAAGGATAGGATAGGATAGAGGATAGGATATAATAGACGATAGGATCCGATAGAGGATAGGATAGGGGATTCGTTGGATAGAGGATAGGATAGGATAGAGGATACGATAGGATAGCGGATAGGATAGGATAGAGTATAGAATAGGATAAAGGATAGGATAGGATAGAGGATAGGATAGGTGATTGGATAGGATAGAGTATAGGATCGGATAGAATATAGGATAGGTGATTGGATAGGATAGAAGATAGGATAAGATAGAGGATAGGATAGGATAGAGGATAGGATATAATAGAGTATAGGATCCGATAGAGGATAGGATAGGGGATTGGATAGGACAGAGGATACGATAGGATAGAGGATAGGATCGGATAGAGGATAGGATAGGTGATTGGATAGGATAGAGGATAGGATAGGATAGAGGATAGGATACTATAGAGGATAGGATAGGATAGAGGATAGGATAGGATAGAGTATAGAATAGGATAAAGGATAGGATAGGATAGAAGATAGGATAGGATAGAGGATAGGATAGGATAGTGGATAGGATAGGATAGAGGATAGGATAGGATAGAGGATAGGATAGGATATAGGATATTATAGGATACAGGATAGGATAGGATAGAGGGTAGGGTAGGATAGAGGATGGGATAGGATAGAGGATGGGATAGGATAGAGGATATGATAGGATAGAGGATTGGATAGGGTACAGGATATTATAGGATAGAGGATAGGATAGGATAGAGAATAGGACAGGATAAAGCATAGGATAGAGGACATTATAGAACAGAGGATATTATAGAACAGAGGATTGGATAGGATAGAGGATAGGATAGGATAGAGGATAGGATAGGATAGAGGATAGGATAGGATGGAGGTTAGGATAGGATAGAGGATAGGATAGGATAGGGGATAGGATAGGATATAGGATATTATAGGATACAGGATAGGATTGAGGATAGGACAGGATAGAGGATAGGATAGAGGACTTTATAGAACAGAGGATATTATAGAACAGAGGATTGGATAGGATAGAGGATAGGATCGGATAGAGGATAGGATAGGTGATTGGATAGGATAGAGTATAGAATAGGATAAAGGATAGGATAGGATAGAGGATAGAATAGGTGATTGGATAGGATATAGTATAGGATCGGATAGAATATAGGGTAAGTGATTGGATAGGATAGAGGATAGGATAAGATAGAGTATAGGATATAGGATTGGATAGGATAGAGGATAGGATACGATAGAGGATAGGGTAGGTTAGAGGATAGGATAAGATAGAGGATAGAATAGAATAGACGACAGGATAGGATAGAGGATAAGATAGGATAGAGGATAGGGTAGGATAGAGGATAGGATCGGATAGAGGACAGAGGATATTATAGGATAGAGAATAGTATAGGATAGAGGATTGGAGAGGTGATAGGATACGATAGAGGATAAGATATGATAGAGAATAGGATATGTTAGAGGATAGGATAGGGGATTAGATATT
Organism: Halictus rubicundus; assembly: GCF_050948215.1. Classification (NCBI taxonomy): domain Eukaryota; kingdom Metazoa; phylum Arthropoda; class Insecta; order Hymenoptera; family Halictidae; genus Halictus; species Halictus rubicundus. Next base: position 44,422 of record NW_027488889.1, read on the forward strand.
GTAGGTGATAGGATACGATAGAAGATAGCATAGGATAGAGGATAGGATAGAGAATAGGATAGGATAGAGGATAGGATAGGATAGAGGACAGGAGACGATAGAGGATAGAATAGGATAGAGGATAGGATAGAGAATAGGATCGGATAGAGGATACGATAGGGGATTGTATAGGATAGAGGACAGGAGACGATAGAGGATAGAATAGGATAGAGGATAGGATATAGAATAGGATAGGATAGAGGATACGATAGGATAGGATAGAGTATAGAATAGGATAGAGGATAGGATACGATAGAGGATAGGATAGGATAGAGGATAGGATAGGATAGAGGATAGGATAGAATAGAGGATAGGATAGGATAGAGGATAGGATAGGATAGAGGATAGCATAAAGAATAGGATCGGATAGAGGATAGGATAGGGGATTGGATAGGATAGAGGGCAGGAGACGATAGAGGATAGAATATGATAGAGGATAGGATGGAGAATAGGATAGGATAGAGGATACGATAGGATAGGATAGAGTATAGAATAGGATAGAGGATAGGATAAGATAGAGGATATGATAGGATAGAGGATAGGATAGGATACAGGATAGGATAGGATGGAGTATAGGATATAGGATTGGATAGGATAGAGGATAGGATAGGATAGAGGATAGGATAGGATAGAGGATAGGATAGGATAGAGGTTAGGATAGGATAGAAGATAGGATAGGATAGGGGATAGGATAGGATATAGGATATTATAGGATACAGGATAGGATTGAGGATAGGACAGGATAGAGGATAGGATAGAGGACTTTATAGAACAGAGGATATTATAGAACAGAGGATTGGATAGGATAGAGGATAGGATCGGATAGAGGATAGGATAGGTGATTGGATAGGATAGAGTATAGAATAGGATAAAGGATAGGATAGGATAGAGGATAGAATAGGTGATTGGATAGGATATAGTATAGGATCGGATAGAATATAGGATAAGTGATTGGATAGGATAGAGGATAGGATAAGATAGAGTATAGGATATAGGATTGGATTGGATAGAGGATAGGATACGATAGAGGATAGGGTAGGTTAGAGGATAGGATAAGATAGAGGATAGAATAGAATAGACGACAGGATAGGATAGAGGATAAGATAGGATAGAGGATAGGGTAGGATAGAGGATAGGATCGGATAGAGGATAGAGGATATTATAGGATAGAGAATAGTATAGGATAGAGGATTGGAGAGGTGATAGGATACGATAGAGGATAAGATATGATAGAGAATAGGATATGTTAGAGGATAGGATAGGGGATTAGATATTGTAGGGGATAGGATACGATAGAAGATAGCATAGGATAGAGGATAGGATAGAGAATAGGATAGGATAGAGGATAGGATAGGATAGAGTGCAGGAGACGATAGAGGATAGTATAGGATAGAGGATAGGATAGAGAATAGGATCGGATAGAGGATACGATAGGGGATTGTATAGGATAGAGGACAGGAGACGATAGAGGATAGAATAGGATAGAGGATAGGATATAGAATAGGATAGGATAGAGGATACGATAGGATAGGATAGAGTATAGAATAGGATAGAGGATAGGATACGATAGAGGATAGGATAGGATAGAGGATAGGATAGGATAGAGGATAGGATAGAATAGAGGATAGGATAGGATAGAGGATAGGATAGGATAGAGGATAGCATAAAGAATAGGATCGGATAGAGGATAGGATAGGGGATTGGATAGGATAGAGGGCAGGAGACGATAGAGGATAGAATATGATAGAGGATAGGATGGAGAATAGGATAGGATAGAGGATACGATAGGATAGGATAGAGTATAGAATAGGATAGAGGATAGGATAAGATAGAGGATATGATAGGATAGAGGATAGGATAGGATACAGGATAGGATAGGATGGAGTATAGGATATAGGATTGGATAGGATAGAGGATAGGATAGGATAGAGGATAGGATAGGATAGAGGTTAGGATAGGATAGAAGATAGGATAGGATAGGGGATAGGATAGGATATAGGATATTATAGGATACAGGATAGGATTGAGGATAGGACAGGATAGAGGATAGGATAGAGGACTTTATAGAACAGAGGATATTATAGAACAGAGGATTGGATAGGATAGAGGATAGGATCGGATAGAGGATAGGATAGGTGATTGGATAGGATAGAGTATAGAATAGGATAAAGGATAGGATAGGATAGAGGATAGAATAGGTGATTGGATAGGATATAGTATAGGATCGGATAGAATATAGGATAAGTGATTGGATAGGATAGAGGATAGGATAAGATAGAGTATAGGATATAGGATTGGATTGGATAGAGGATAGGATACGATAGAGGATAGGGTAGGTTAGAGGATAGGATAAGATAGAGGATAGAATAGAATAGACGACAGGATAGGATAGAGGATAAGATAGGATAGAGGATAGGGTAGGATAGAGGATAGGATCGGATAGAGGATAGAGGATATTATAGGATAGAGAATAGTATAGGATAGAGGATTGGAGAGGTGATAGGATACGATAGAGGATAAGATATGATAGAGAATAGGATATGTTAGAGGATAGGATAGGGGATTAGATATTGTAGGGGATAGGATACGATAGAAGATAGCATAGGATAGAGGATAGGATAGAGAATAGGATAGGATAGAGGATAGGATAGGATAGAGTGCAGGAGACGATAGAGGATAGTATAGGATAGAGGATAGGATAGAGAATAGGATCGGATAGAGGATACGATAGGGGATTGTATAGGATAGAGGACAGGAGACGATAGAGGATAGAATAGGATAGAGGATAGGATATAGAATAGGATAGGATAGAGGATACGATAGGATAGGATAGAGTATAGAATAGGATAGAGGATAGGATACGATAGAGGATAGGATAGGATAGAGGATAGGATAGGATAGAGGATAGGATAGAATAGAGGATAGGATAGGATAGAGGATAGGATAGGATAGAGGATAGCATAGAGAATAGGATCGGATAGAGGATAGGATAGGGGATTGGATAGGATAGAGGGCAGGAGACGATAGAGGATAGAATATGATAGAGGATAGGGTGGAGAATAGGATAGGATAGAGGATACGATAGGATAGGATAGAGTATAGAATAGGATAGAGGATAGGATAAGATAGAGGATATGATAGGATAGAGGATAGGATAGGATACAGGATAGGATAGGATGGAGTATAGGATATAGGATTGGATAGGATAGAGGATAGGATAGGATAGAGGATAGGACAGGATAGAGGATAGGATAGGATAGAGGATAGGATAGGATAGAGGATAGGATAGGATAGAGAATAGGATATGGTATAAGATATTATAGGATAGAGGATACGATATTATAGAGGATAGGATAGGATAGAGGATAGGATAGGATAGAGGATAGGATAGGATAGAGGATAGGATAGGATAGAGGATAGGATAGGATAGAGGATAGGATAGGATAGAGGATAGGATAGGATAGAGGATAGGATAGGGTAGAGGATAGGATAGGATAGAGGATAGGATAGGATAGAGGATAGGATAGGATAGAGGATAGGATAGGATAGAGGATAGGATAGGATAGAGGATAGGATAGGATAGAGGATAGGATAGAGAATAGGACAGGATAGAGGATAGGATAGGATAGGATAGAGGATAGGATAGGATAGAGGATAGGATAGAGAATAGGATAGGATAGAGGATATGATAGGATACAGGATAGGATAGGATAGAGGATAGGATATAGAATAGGATAGGATAGAGGATACGATAGGATAGGATAGAGTATAGAATAGGATAGAGGATAGGATACGATAGAGGATAGGATAGGATAGAGGATAGGATAGGATAGAGGATAGGATAGGATAGAGTATAGGATATAGGATTGGATAGGATAGAGGATAGGATACGATAGAGGATAGGGTAGGATAGGGGATAGGATAGGATACAGGATAGGATAGGTTAGAGGATAGGATAGGATAGAGGATAGGATAGAGAATAGGACAGGATAGAGGATAGGATAGGATAGGATACAGGATAGGATAGGATAGAGGATAGGATATAGAATAGGATAGGATAGAGGATACGATAGGATAGGATAGAGGATAGGATATAGAATAGGATAGGATAGAGGATACGATAGGATAGGATAGAGTATAGAATAGGATAGAGGATAGGATAGGATAGAGGATAGGATAGGATAGAGGATAGGATAGGATAGAGGATAGGATAGGATAGAGGATAGGATAGGATAGAGGATAGGATAGGATATAGGATATTATAGGATACAGGATAGGATAGGATAGAGGGTAGGGTAGGATAGAGGATGGGATAGGATAGAGGATGGGATAGGATAGAGGATACGATAGGATAGAGGATTGGATAGGGTACAGGATATTATAGGATAGAGGATAGGATAGGATAGAGAATAGGACAGGATAAAGCATAGGATAGGATAGAGGATAGGACAGGATAGAGGATAGGATAGCTGATTGGATAGGATATAGTATAGGATCGGATAGAATATAGGATAAGTGATTGGATAGGATAGAGGATAGGATAAGATAAAGGATAGGATAGGATAGAGGATAGGATATAATAGAGGATAGGATCCGATAGAGGATAGGATAGGGGATTCGTTGGATAGAGGATAGGATAGGATAGAGGATACGATAGGATAGCGGATAGGATAGGATAGAGTATAGAATAGGATAAAGGATAGGATAGGATAGAGGATAGGATAGGTGATTGGATAGGATAGAGTATAGGATCGGATAGAATATAGGATAGGTGATTGGATAGGATAGAAGATAGGATAAGATAGAGGATAGGATAGGATAGAGGATAGGATATAATAGAGTATAGGATCCGATAGAGGATAGGATAGGGGATTGGATAGGACAGAGGATACGATAGGATAGAGGATAGGATCGGATAGAGGATAGGATAGGTGATTGGATAGGATAGAGGATAGGATAGGATAGAGGATAGGATACTATAGAGGATAGGATAGGATAGAGGATAGGATAGGATAGAGTATAGAATAGGATAAAGGATAGGATAGGATAGAAGATAGGATAGGATAGAGGATAGGATAGGATAGTGGATAGGATCGGATAGAGGATAGGATAGGATAGAGGATAGGATAGGATATAGGATATTATAGGATACAGGATAGGATAGGATAGAGGGTAGGGTAGGATAGAGGATGGGATAGGATAGAGGATGGGATAGGATAGAGGATATGATAGGATAGAGGATTGGATAGGGTACAGGATATTATAGGATAGAGGATAGGATAGGATAGAGAATAGGACAGGATAAAGCATAGGATAGAGGACATTATAGAACAGAGGATATTATAGAACAGAGGATTGGATAGGATAGAGGATAGGATAGGATAGAGGATAGGATAGGATAGAGGATAGGATAGGATGGAGGTTAGGATAGGATAGAGGATAGGATAGGATAGGGGATAGGATAGGATATAGGATATTATAGGATACAGGATAGGATTGAGGATAGGACAGGATAGAGGATAGGATAGAGGACTTTATAGAACAGAGGATATTATAGAACAGAGGATTGGATAGGATAGAGGATAGGATCGGATAGAGGATAGGATAGGTGATTGGATAGGATAGAGTATAGAATAGGATAAAGGATAGGATAGGATAGAGGATAGAATAGGTGATTGGATAGGATATAGTATAGGATCGGATAGAATATAGGGTAAGTGATTGGATAGGATAGAGGATAGGATAAGATAGAGTATAGGATATAGGATTGGATAGGATAGAGGATAGGATACGATAGAGGATAGGGTAGGTTAGAGGATAGGATAAGATAGAGGATAGAATAGAATAGACGACAGGATAGGATAGAGGATAAGATAGGATAGAGGATAGGGTAGGATAGAGGATAGGATCGGATAGAGGACAGAGGATATTATAGGATAGAGAATAGTATAGGATAGAGGATTGGAGAGGTGATAGGATACGATAGAGGATAAGATATGATAGAGAATAGGATATGTTAGAGGATAGGATAGGGGATTAGATATTGTAGGGGATAGGATACGATAGAAGATAGCATAGGATAGAGGATAGGATAGAGAATAGGATAGGATAGAGGATAGGATAGGATAGAGGACAGGAGACGATAGAGGATAGAATAGGATAGAGGATAGGATAGAGAATAGGATCGGATAGAGGATACGATAGGGGATTGTATAGGATAGAGGACAGGAGACGATAGAGGATAGAATAGGATAGAGGATAGGATATAGAATAGGATAGGATAGAGGATACGATAGGATAGGATAGAGTATAGAATAGGATAGAGGATAGGATACGATAGAGGATAGGATAGGATAGAGGATAGGATAGGATAGAGGATAGGATAGAATAGAGGATAGGATAGGATAGAGGATAGGATAGGATAGAGGATAGCATAAAGAATAGGATCGGATAGAGGATAGGATAGGGGATTGGATAGGATAGAGGGCAGGAGACGATAGAGGATAGAATATGATAGAGGATAGGATGGAGAATAGGATAGGATAGAGGATACGATAGGATAGGATAGAGTATAGAATAGGATAGAGGATAGGATAAGATAGAGGATATGATAGGATAGAGGATAGGATAGGATACAGGATAGGATAGGATGGAGTATAGGATATAGGATTGGATAGGATAGAGGATAGGATAGGATAGAGGATAGGATAGGATAGAGGTTAGGATAGGATAGAAGATAGGATAGGATAGGGGATAGGATAGGATATAGGATATTATAGGATACAGGATAGGATTGAGGATAGGACAGGATAGAGGATAGGATAGAGGACTTTATAGAACAGAGGATATTATAGAACAGAGGATTGGATAGGATAGAGGATAGGATCGGATAGAGGATAGGATAGGTGATTGGATAGGATAGAGTATAGAATAGGATAAAGGATAGGATAGGATAGAGGATAGAATAGGTGATTGGATAGGATATAGTATAGGATCGGATAGAATATAGGATAAGTGATTGGATAGGATAGAGGATAGGATAAGATAGAGTATAGGATATAGGATTGGATTGGATAGAGGATAGGATACGATAGAGGATAGGGTAGGTTAGAGGATAGGATAAGATAGAGGATAGAATAGAATAGACGACAGGATAGGATAGAGGATAAGATAGGATAGAGGATAGGGTAGGATAGAGGATAGGATCGGATAGAGGATAGAGGATATTATAGGATAGAGAATAGTATAGGATAGAGGATTGGAGAGGTGATAGGATACGATAGAGGATAAGATATGATAGAGAATAGGATATGTTAGAGGATAGGATAGGGGATTAGATATTGTAGGGGATAGGATACGATAGAAGATAGCATAGGATAGAGGATAGGATAGAGAATAGGATAGGATAGAGGATAGGATAGGATAGAGTGCAGGAGACGATAGAGGATAGTATAGGATAGAGGATAGGATAGAGAATAGGATCGGATAGAGGATACGATAGGGGATTGTATAGGATAGAGGACAGGAGACGATAGAGGATAGAATAGGATAGAGGATAGGATATAGAATAGGATAGGATAGAGGATACGATAGGATAGGATAGAGTATAGAATAGGATAGAGGATAGGATACGATAGAGGATAGGATAGGATAGAGGATAGGATAGGATAGAGGATAGGATAGAATAGAGGATAGGATAGGATAGAGGATAGGATAGGATAGAGGATAGCATAGAGAATAGGATCGGATAGAGGATAGGATAGGGGATTGGATAGGATAGAGGGCAGGAGACGATAGAGGATAGAATATGATAGAGGATAGGGTGGAGAATAGGATAGGATAGAGGATACGATAGGATAGGATAGAGTATAGAATAGGATAGAGGATAGGATAAGATAGAGGATATGATAGGATAGAGGATAGGATAGGATACAGGATAGGATAGGATGGAGTATAGGATATAGGATTGGATAGGATAGAGGATAGGATAGGATAGAGGATAGGACAGGATAGAGGATAGGATAGGATAGAGGATAGGATAGGATAGAGGATAGGATAGGATAGAGAATAGGATATGGTATAAGATATTATAGGATAGAGGATACGATATTATAGAGGATAGGATAGGATAGAGGATAGGATAGGATAGAGGATAGGATAGGATAGAGGATAGGATAGGATAGAGGATAGGATAGGATAGAGGATAGGATAGGATAGAGGATAGGATAGGATAGAGGATAGGATAGGGTAGAGGATAGGATAGGATAGAGGATAGGATAGGATAGAGGATAGGATAGGATAGAGGATAGGATAGGATAGAGGATAGGATAGGATAGAGGATAGGATAGGATAGAGGATAGGATAGAGAATAGGACAGGATAGAGGATAGGATAGGATAGGATAGAGGATAGGATAGGATAGAGGATAGGATAGAGAATAGGATAGGATAGAGGATATGATAGGATACAGGATAGGATAGGATAGAGGATAGGATATAGAATAGGATAGGATAGAGGATACGATAGGATAGGATAGAGTATAGAATAGGATAGAGGATAGGATACGATAGAGGATAGGATAGGATAGAGGATAGGATAGGATAGAGGATAGGATAGGATAGAGTATAGGATATAGGATTGGATAGGATAGAGGATAGGATACGATAGAGGATAGGGTAGGATAGGGGATAGGATAGGATACAGGATAGGATAGGTTAGAGGATAGGATAGGATAGAGGATAGGATAGAGAATAGGACAGGATAGAGGATAGGATAGGATAGGATACAGGATAGGATAGGATAGAGGATAGGATATAGAATAGGATAGGATAGAGGATACGATAGGATAGGATAGAGGATAGGATATAGAATAGGATAGGATAGAGGATACGATAGGATAGGATAGAGTATAGAATAGGATAGAGGATAGGATACGATAGAGGATAGGATAGGATAGAGGATAGGATAGGATAGAGGATAGGATAGGATGGAGTATAGGATATAGGATTGGATAGGATAGAGGATAGGATAGGATAGAGGATAGGATCGGATAGAGGATAGGATAGGGGATTGGATAGGATAGAGGACAGGAGACGATAGAGGATAGAATAGGATAGAGGATAGGATACGATAGAGGATAGGATAGAGGATAGGATAGGATAGAGGATAGGATAGGATGGAGTATAGGATATAGGATTGGATAGGATAGAGGATAGGATAGGATAGAGGATAGGATCGGATAGAGGATAGGATAGGGGATTGGATAGGATAGAGGACAGGAGACGATAGAGGATAGAATAGGATAGAGGATAGGATAGAGAATAGGATAGGATAGAGGATGCGATAGGATAGAGTATAGAATAGGATAGATTATAGGATAAGATAGAGGATATGATAGGATAGAGGATAGGATAGGATAGAGGATAGGATAGGATGGAGTATAGGATATTGGATTTGATAGGATAGAGTATAGGATACGACAGAGGATAGGGTAGGGTAGCGGATAGGATAGGATAGAGGATAGGATAGGATAGAGGATAGGATAGAATAGAGGATAGGATAGGATAGAGGATAGGATAGGATACAGAATAGGATAGGGTAGAAGATATTATAGGATAGAGGATACGATATTATAGAGGATAGGATAGGATATAGGATAGGATAGGATAGAGGATAGGATAGGATAGAGGATAGGATAGGATAGAGTATAGGATATAGGATTGGATAGGATAGAGGATAGGATACGATAGAGGATAGGGTAGGATAGGGGATAGGATAGGATAGAGGATAGGATAGGATAGAGGATAGGATAGGATAGAGAATAGGACAGGATAGAGGATAGGATAGGATAGCATAGAGGATAGGATAGGATAGAGGATAGGATAGAGAATAGGATAGGATAGAGGATATGATAGGATACAGGATAGTATAGGATAGAGGATAGGACAGGATAGAGGATAGGATAGGATAGCATAGAGGATAGGATAGGATAGAGGATAGGATAGAGAATAGGATAGGATAGAGGATATGATAGGATACAGGATAGGATAGGGTAGAGGATGGGATCGGATAGAGGATAGGATATAGGATTGGATAGGATAGAGGATAGGATACGATAGAGGATAGGGTAGGATAGGGGATAGGATAGGATAGAGGATAGGATAGGATAGAGGATAGGATAGAGAATAGGACAGGATAGAGGATAGGATAGGATAGGATAGAGGATAGGATAGGATAGAGGATACGATAGGATAGGATAGAGTATAGAATAGGATAGAGGATAGGATACGATAGAGGATAGGATAGGATAGAGGATAGGATAGGATAGAGGATAGGATAGAATAGAGGATAGGATAGGATAGAGGATAGGATAGGATAGAGGATAGCATAGAGAATAGGATCGGATAGAGGATAGGATAGGGGATTGGATAGGATAGAGGGCAGGAGACGATAGAGGATAGAATATGATAGAGGATAGGATGGAGAATAGGATAGGATAGAGGATACGATAGGATAGGATAGAGTATAGAATAGGATAGAGGATAGGATAAGATAGAGGATATGATAGGATAGAGGATAGGATAGGATACAGGATAGGATAGGATGGAGTATAGGATATAGGATTGGATAGGATAGAGGATAGGATAGGATAGAGGATAGGACAGGATAGAGGATAGGATAGGATAGAGGATAGGATAGGATAGAGGATAGGATAGGATAGAGAATAGGATATGGTATAAGATATTATAGGATAGAGGATACGATATTATAGAGGATAGGATAGGATAGAGGATAGGATAGGATAGAGGATAGGATAGGATAGAGGATAGGATAGGATAGAGGATAGGATAGGATAGAGGATAGGATAGGATAGAGGATAGGATAGGATAGAGGATAGGATAGAGAATAGGACAGGATAGAGGATAGGATAGGATAGGATAGAGGATAGGATAGGATAGAGGATAGGATAGAGAATAGGATAGGATAGAGGATATGATAGGATACAGGATAGGATAGGATAGAGGATAGGATATAGAATAGGATAGGATAGAGGATACGATAGGATAGGATAGAGTATAGAATAGGATAGAGGATAGGATACGATAGAGGATAGGATAGGATAGAGGATAGGATAGGATAGAGGATAGGATAGGATAGAGTATAGGATATAGGATTGGATAGGATAGAGGATAGGATACGATAGAGGATAGGGTAGGATAGGGGATAGGATAGGATACAGGATAGGATAGGTTAGAGGATAGGATAGGATAGAGGATAGGATAGAGAATAGGACAGGATAGAGGATAGGATAGGATAGGATACAGGATAGGATAGGATAGAGGATAGGATATAGAATAGGATAGGATAGAGGATACGATAGGATAGGATAGAGGATAGGATATAGAATAGGATAGGATAGAGGATACGATAGGATAGGATAGAGTATAGAATAGGATAGAGGATAGGATACGATAGAGGATAGGATAGGATAGAGGATAGGATAGGATAGAGGATAGGATAGGATGGAGTATAGGATATAGGATTGGATAGGATAGAGGATAGGATAGGATAGAGGATAGGATCGGATAGAGGATAGGATAGGGGATTGGATAGGATAGAGGACAGGAGACGATAGAGGATAGAATAGGATAGAGGATAGGATACGATAGAGGATAGGATAGAGGATAGGATAGGATAGAGGATAGGATAGGATGGAGTATAGGATATAGGATTGGATAGGATAGAGGATAGGATAGGATAGAGGATAGGATCGGATAGAGGATAGGATAGGGGATTGGATAGGATAGAGGACAGGAGACGATAGAGGATAGAATAGGATAGAGGATAGGATAGAGAATAGGATAGGATAGAGGATGCGATAGGATAGAGTATAGAATAGGATAGAGGATAGGATAAGATAGAGGATATGATAGGATAGAGGATAGGATAGGATAGAGGATAGGATAGGATGGAGTATAGGATATTGGATTTGATAGGATAGAGTATAGGATACGACAGAGGATAGGGTAGGGTAGCGGATAGGATAGGATAGAGGATAGGATAGGATAGAGGATAGGATAGAATAGAGGATAGGATAGGATAGAGGATAGGATAGGATACAGAATAGGATAGTGTAGAAGATATTATAGGATAGAGGATACGATATTATAGAGGATAGGATAGGATAGAGGATAGGATAGGATAGAGGATAGGATAGGATAGAGGATAGGATAGGATAGAGGATAGGATAGGATAGAGTATAGGATATAGGATTGGATAGGATAGAGGATAGGATACGATAGAGGATAGGGTAGGATAGGGGATAGGATAGGATAGAGGATAGGATAGGATAGAGGATAGGATAGGATAGAGAATAGGACAGGATAGAGGATAGGATAGGATAGCATAGAGGATAGGATAGGATAGAGGATAGGATAGAGAATAGGATAGGATAGAGGATATGATAGGATACAGGATAGTATAGGATAGAGGATAGGACAGGATAGAGGATAGGATAGCATAGCATAGAGGATAGGATAGGATAGAGGATAGGATAGAGAATAGGATAGGATAGAGGATATGATAGGATACAGGATAGGATAGGGTAGAGGATGGGATCGGATAGAGGATAGGATATAGGATTGGATAGGATAGAGGATAGGATACGATAGAGGATAGGGTAGGATAGGGGATAGGATAGGATAGAGGATAGGATAGGATAGAGGATAGGATAGAGAATAGGACAGGATAGAGGATAGGATAGGATAGGATAGAGGATAGGATAGGATAGAGGATAGGATAGGATAGAGGATAGGATTGAGAATAGGATAGGATAGAGGATATGAGAGGATACAGGATAGGATAGGATAGAGGATAGTATCGGATAGAGGATAGGATAGGGGATTGGATAGGATAGACGACAGGAGACGATAGAGGATAGAATAGGATAGAGGATAGGATAGAGAATAGGATAGGATAGAGGATACGATAGGATAGGATAGAGTATAGAATAGGATAAAGGATAGGATAAGATAGAGGATAGGATAGGATAGAGGATAGGATAGGATAGAGGATAGGATAGGATAGAGGATAGGATAGGATAGAGGATAGGATAGGATGGAGTATAGGATATAGGATTAGATAGGATAGAGGATAGGATACGATAGAGGATAGGGTAGGATAGCGGATAGGATAGGATAGAGTATAGACAAGGATAGAGGACAGGATAGGATAGAGGATATTATAGGATAGAGGATACGATATTATAGAGGATAGGATAGGATAGAGGATAGGATAGGATAGAGGATAGGATAGGATAGAGGATAGGATATGATAGAGGATAGGATAGGATAGAGGATGGGATAGGATAGAGGATAGGATGGGATAGAGGATAGGATAGGATAGATGGTAGGATACGATAGAGGATAGGATACGATAGAGGAGAGTATAGAGGATAGGAAAGGATAGACGATAGGATAGGATAGAGGACAGGATTGGACAGCGGATGGGATAGGAGAGAGAATAGTATCTGATATATGGTAGGATGCGATAGAGGATAGGATACTATAGAGTATAGGATGGGAAAGAGGGTAGGATAAGATAGAGGATAGGATAGGATAGAGGATAGTATAGGATGGAGGATAAGATGGGTTGGAGGACAGGATGGGATAGAGGATACGATAAGATAGAGGATAGGATAGGATTGAGGATAGGATATGATAGAGGATAGGATTGGATAGAGGATAGGATACAATAGAGGATAGGATAGGATGGAGGATAGGATAGGATTGAGGATAGGATATGATAGAGGATAGGATTGGATAGAGGATAGTATACAATAGAGGATAGGATAGGATGGACGATAGGATGGGATAGAGGACAGGATAGAATTGAGGATAGGATATGATAGAGGATAGGATTGGATAGAGGATAGGATACAATAGAGGATACGATAGGATGGAGGATAGGATTGGATAGAGGATAAGATGAGATAGAGGATAGGATAGGACAGAGGATAGGATATGATAGAGGATAGGATTGGATAGAGGATAGGATACAATAGAGGATAGGATAGGATGGAGGATAGGATGGGATAGAGGATACGATAAAATAGAGGATAGGATTAGGATTGAGGAAAAGATATGATAGAGGATAGGATTGGATAGAGGATAGGATACAATAGAGGATAGGATAGGATGGAGGATAGGATAGGACAGAGGATAGGATATGATAGTGGATAGCTAAGAATGGACGATAGGATGGGATAGAGGATAGGATAAGATGGATGATAGGATGGGATAGAGGATTGGATAGGATACAGGATAGGTTAGGATAGAGGATAGGATAGGATAGAGGATAGGACGAGATAGAGGAAAGGATAGGATATGATAGAGGATAGGATAGGATAGAGGATAGGATATGATAGAGGATAGGATTGGATAGATAATAGGATACAATAGAGGATAGGATAGGATGGAGGATAGGATGGGATAGAGGATACGATAAAATAGAGGATAGGATTAGGATTGAGGAAAAGATATGATAGAGGATAGGATTGGATAGAGGATAGGATACAATAGAGGATAGGATAGGATGGAGGATAGGATAGGACAGAGGATAGGATATGATAGTGGATAGCTAAGAATGGACGATAGGATGGGATAGAGGATAGGATAAGATGGATGATAGGATGGGATAGAGGATAGGATAGGATACAGGATAGGTTAGGATAGAGGATAGGATAGGATAGAGGATAGGATAGGATAGAGGATAGGATAGGATAGAGGATAGGATAGGATATAGGATAGGATAGGATAGAGGATAGGATTGGATAGAGGGTAGAATAGGCTAGAGGATAGGATAGGATGGATGATAGGATGGGATAGAGGATAGGATAGGATACAGGATAGGATAGGATGGAGGATAGGATGGAATAGAGGATAGGATAGGATAGAGGGTAGGATATGATAGAGGATAGGATAGGATACAGGATAGGATACGATAGAGGATAGGATAGGATAGAGGATAGGACGAGATAGAGGAAAGGATAGGATATGATAGAGGATAGGATAGGATAGAGGATGGGATAGGATAGAGGATAGGATGGGATAGAGGATAGGATGGGATAGAGGATAGGATGGGATAGAGGATAGGATAGGATAGATGGTAGGATACGATAGAGGATAGGATACGATAGAGGAGAGTATAGAGGATAGGAAAGGTAGACGATAGGATAGGATAGAGGATAGGATAGGATAAATGATAGGATAGGATAGAGGATAGGATAGGATATAGGATAGGATAGGATAGAGGATAGGATATGATAGAGGATAGGATAGGGTAGAGGATAGGATGAGATAGAGGATAGCATAGGATAGAGGATAGGATATCATAGAGGATAGGATACGATAGAGGATGGGATAGGATAGAGGATAGGATAGGATAGAGGATAGGATAGGATACAATATAGGATAGGATAGAGGATTGTATAGGGTAGAGGATAGGATAGGATAGAGGATAGGATAGTATAGGGGATAGGATAGGATTGAGGATAGGATAGGATAGAGGATAGGATAGAGGAGAGGATACAGGATACGGTAGAAGATTGGATAGGATAGAGGATAGGATAAGATAGAGGATAGGATTGGATAAAGGATAGGATACGATAGAGGATAGGATTGGATAGAGGATAGGATATCATAGAGGATAGGTTTGGATAGAGGGTAGAATAGGATAGAGGATAGGATGGGATAGTGGATAGGTTAGCATGGAGGATAGGATGGGATAGAGGATAGGATACGATAGAGGATGGGATACGATAGAGGATACGATAGTATAGAGGATAGGAGAGGATAGATGATTGTATAGGATAGAGGATAGGATAGGATAGAGGATAGGATAGGAGAGGGGATAGGATAGGATTGAGGATAGGATAGG
The DNA here is from genome assembly GCF_050948215.1 of Halictus rubicundus. Classification (NCBI taxonomy): domain Eukaryota; kingdom Metazoa; phylum Arthropoda; class Insecta; order Hymenoptera; family Halictidae; genus Halictus; species Halictus rubicundus. Next base: position 60,396 of record NW_027488889.1, read on the forward strand.
ATAGAGGATAGGATAGAGGATAGGATAGAAGATTGGATAGGATAGAGGATATTATAGGATAGACGATAGGATAGGATAGAGGATGGGATCGGACAGAGGATACAAAAGGATAGAGGATAGGATAGGGTAGGGGATAGGATAGGATTGAGGATAGGATAGGATAGAGGATAGGTTAGGGGATTGAGTAGTATACAGGATATTATAGGATAGAGGATAAGATAGGTGATTGGATTCGATAGAGGATAGGATAGGATAGAGGATAGTATAGGATATAGTATAGGATAGGATAGAGGACAGGACAGGATAGAGGATAGGATTGAATATATGATAGGTTAGGACAGAGGGTAGGATAGGACAGAGGATAGGATAGGATAGAGTATAGGATAGGATAGAGGATTTTATAGGATATAGGATAGGATAAGATAGAGGATAGGATACAGTAGAGGATACGATAAGATAGAGGATGGGATAGGATAGAGGATGCGATATGATAGAGGATAGCATAGGATAGATGGTAGGATACGATAGAGGATAGCATAGGATGGAGGATAGGATGGGATAGAGGATAGTATAGTATAGGGGATAGGATAGGATAGCGGATAGGATAGGATAGAGGATAGGATAGGATAGAGGATAGCATATGATAGAGGAATAGGATAGGATAGAGGATAGGATACGATAGAGGATGGGATAGGATAGAGGATAGGATAGGATAGAGGATAGGATGGGATAGAGGATAGGATAGGATACATGGTAGGATACGATAGAGGATAGGATAGGGTAGAGGATAGGATAGGATGGAGGATAGGATGTGATAGAGGATAGGAAAGGATAGACGATAGGATAGGATGGAGGATAGGATGGGATAGTGGATAGGATAAGATGGAGGATAGGATAGGATAGAGGATTTATATAATAGAAGATAGGATAGGATAGAGGATAGGATAGGATGGAGGATAGGATGGAGGATAGGATGGGATAGAGGATAGGATAAGATAGAGGATAGGATAGGATAGACGATCGGATATGATAGAGGATAGGTTAGGATAGATGGTAGAATACGGTAGAGTATAGGATAGGATACAGGATAGAATAGGATAGAGGATAGGATAGGATAGAGGATAGGATATGATAGAGGAGAGGATAGAGGATACGATAGAGGACATGATAGGATAGAGCATAGGATAGGATAGAGGATAGGATAGGATAGAGGATAGGATAGGATTGAGGATAGGATATGATAGAGGATAGGATTGGATAGAGGATAGGATACGATAGAGGATAGGATAGGATGGAGGATAGGATAAGATAGAGGATAGGAAAGGACAGAGGATAGGATGTGATAGAAGATAGGACAGGATAGATGGTAGGATACGGTAGAGGATACGATAGGATAGAGGATAGGATGGGATAGAGGATAGGATAGGATTGAGGATAGGATATGATAGAGGATAGGATTGGATAGAGGATAGGATACGGTAGAGGATAGGATAGGATAGAGGATAGTATAGGATAGAGGATAGGATAAGATGGAGATAGGATGGGATAGAGGATATGATACGATAGAGGATGGGATAGGATAGAGGATAGTATAGGATAGAGGATAGGATTGGATAGCGGATAGGATAGGATGGAGGATATTATAGGATGGAGGATAGGATGGGATAGAGGATAGGATAGGATTGAGGATAGGATATGATAGAGGATAGGATTGGATAGAGGATAGGATACGATAGAGGATAGGATAGGATGGAGGATAGGATGGGGTAGAGGATATGATAAGATAGAAGATAGGATAGGATAGAGGACAGGATAGGATAAATGATAGGATAGGATAGAGGATAGGTTAGGATGCAGGATAGGATGGGCTAGAGGATAGGATAAGATGGAGGATAGGATGGGATAGAGGATAGGATAGGATTGAGGATAGGATATGATAGAGGATAGGATACGGTAGAGGATAGGATAGAATAGAGGATAGTATAGGATAGAGGATAGGATAAGATGGAGGATAGGATGGGATAGAGGATAGGATAGGATTGAGGATAGGATATGATAGAGGATAGGATTGGATAGAGGATAGGATACGGTAGAGGATAGGATATGATAGAGGATAGGATAGGATAGAGGATAGGATGAGATAGAAGATAGGATAGGATAGAGGATAGGATATGATAGAGGATAGGATAGGATAGAGGATAGTATAGGATAGAGGATAGGATAGGATGGAGGATAGGATGGGATAGAGGATACGATAAGATAGGATAGAGGATAGGATAGGATAGAGGATAGGATAGGATGGAGGATAGGATGGGATAGAGGATAGCATGGGATAGAGGATAGGATAGGATAGATGGTAGGATAGGATAAATGGTAGGATACGATAGAGGATACGATAGGATAGAGGATTGTATAGGATAGAGGACAGGATAGGATGGAGGATAGGATGGGATAGAGGATAGGATAAGATAGAGGATAGGATAGGATAGAGGATAGGAGAGGATGGAGGATAGGTTGGGATAGAGGATAGGAAATGTTAGATGAGAGGATAGGATAGAGGATAGTATAGGATGGAGGATAGGATAGGATGGAGGATAGGATGGGATAGAGGATAGGATTGGATAGAGGATAGCATGGGATAGAGGATAGGATAGGATAGATGGTAGGATAGGATAAATGGTAGGATACGATAGAGGATACGATAGGATAGAGGATTGTATAGGATAGAGGACAGGATAGGATGGAGGATAGGATGGGATAGAGGATAGGATAAGATAGAGGATAGGATAGGATAGAGGATAGGAGAGGATGGAGGATAGGTTGGGATAGAGGATAGGAAATGTTAGATGAGAGGATAGGATAGAGGAGAGTATAGGATGGAGGATAGGATAGGATGGAGGATAGGATGGGATAGAGGATAGGATTGGATAGAGGATAGGATGAGATAGAGGATAGGATTGGATAGAGGATAGGATATGATAGAGGATAGGATAGGATAGAGGATAGGATGAGATAGAAGATAGGATAGGATAGAGGATAGGATATGATAGAGGATAGGATAGGATAGAGGATAGTATAGGGTAGAGGATAGGATAGGATGGAGGATAGGATGGGATAGAGGATACGATAAGATAGGATAGAGGATAGGATAGGATAGAGGATAGGATAGGATAGAGGATAGGATAGGATATAGGATAGGATAGGATAGAGGATAGGATTGGATAGAGGATAGGATGAGATAGAGGATAGGATAGGATATAGGATAGAATAGCATAGAGGATAGGATAGGATGGAGGATAGGATGGAATAGAGGATAGGATGAGATAGAGGATAGGATAGGATAGAGGATAGGATATGATAGAGGATAGGATAGGATAGAGGATAGGATGAGATAGAAGATAGGATAGGATAGAGGATAGGATATGATAGAGGATAGGATAGGATAGAGGATGGGATAGGATAGAAGATAGGATGGAATAAAGGATAGCATGGGATAGAGGATAGGATAGGATAGATGGTAGGATTGGATAGAGGATAGGATACGATAGAGGATAGGATAGGATGGAGGATAGGAGAAGATAGAGGATAGGATAGGATTGAGGATAGGATAGGATAGAGGATAGGATAGAGGAGATGATAGAGGATACGATAGAAGATAGGATAGAGGATAGGATAAGATACAGGATAGGATTGGATAAAGGATAGGATACGATAGAGGATAGGATTGGATAGAGGATAGGATAGGATTGAGGATAGGATATGATAGATGATAGGATTGGATAGAGGATAGGATACGATAGAGGATAGGATAGGATGGAGGATAGGATAAGATAGAGGATAGGAAAGGACAGAGGATAGGATAGGATGGAGGATAGGATGGGATAGAGGATACGATAAGATAGGATAGAGGATAGGATAGGATAGAGGATAGGATAGGATAGGATGGAGGATAGGATAGGATAGAGGATAGGATAGGATATAGGATAGGATAGGATAGAGGATAGGATTGGATAGAGGATAGGATGAGATAGAGGATAGGATAGGATAGAGGATAGGATATGATAGAGGATAGGATAGGATAGAGGATAGGATGAGATAGAAGATAGGATAGGATAGAGGATAGGATATGATAGAGGATAGGATAGGATAGAGGATAGTATAGGATAGAGGATAGGATAGGATGGAGGATAGGATGGGATAGAGGATACGATAAGATAGGATAGAGGATAGGATAGGATAGAGGATAGGATAGGATGGAGGATAGGATGGGATAGAGGATAGCATGGGATAGAGGATAGGATAGGATAGATGGTAGGATAGGATAAATGGTAGGATACGATAGAGGATACGATAGGATAGAGGATTGTATAGGATAGAGGACAGGATAGGATGGAGGATAGGATGGGATAGAGGATAGGATAAGATAGAGGATAGGATAGGATAGAGGATAGGAGAGGATGGAGGATAGGTTGGGATAGAGGATAGGAAATGTTAGATGAGAGGATAGGATAGAGGATAGTATAGGATGGAGGATAGGATAGGATGGAGGATAGGATGGGATAGAGGATAGGATTGGATAGAGGATAGCATGGGATAGAGGATAGGATAGGATAGATGGTAGGATAGGATAAATGGTAGGATACGATAGAGGATACGATAGGATAGAGGATTGTATAGGATAGAGGACAGGATAGGATGGAGGATAGGATGGGATAGAGGATAGGATAAGATAGAGGATAGGATAGGATAGAGGATAGGAGAGGATGGAGGATAGGTTGGGATAGAGGATAGGAAATGTTAGATGAGAGGATAGGATAGAGGAGAGTATAGGATGGAGGATAGGATAGGATGGAGGATAGGATGGGATAGAGGATAGGATTGGATAGAGGATAGGATGAGATAGAGGATAGGATTGGATAGAGGATAGGATATGATAGAGGATAGGATAGGATAGAGGATAGGATGAGATAGAAGATAGGATAGGATAGAGGATAGGATATGATAGAGGATAGGATAGGATAGAGGATAGTATAGGGTAGAGGATAGGATAGGATGGAGGATAGGATGGGATAGAGGATACGATAAGATAGGATAGAGGATAGGATAGGATAGAGGATAGGATAGGATAGAGGATAGGATAGGATATAGGATAGGATAGGATAGAGGATAGGATTGGATAGAGGATAGGATGAGATAGAGGATAGGATAGGATATAGGATAGAATAGCATAGAGGATAGGATAGGATGGAGGATAGGATGGAATAGAGGATAGGATGAGATAGAGGATAGGATAGGATAGAGGATAGGATATGATAGAGGATAGGATAGGATAGAGGATAGGATGAGATAGAAGATAGGATAGGATAGAGGATAGGATATGATAGAGGATAGGATAGGATAGAGGATGGGATAGGATAGAAGATAGGATGGAATAAAGGATGGCATGGGATAGAGGATAGGATAGGATAGATGGTAGGATTGGATAGAGGATAGGATACGATAGAGGATAGGATAGGATGGAGGATAGGAGAAGATAGAGGATAGGATAGGATTGAGGATAGGATAGGATAGAGGATAGGATAGAGGAGATGATAGAGGATACGATAGAAGATAGGATAGAGGATAGGATAAGATACAGGATAGGATTGGATAAAGGATAGGATACGATAGAGGATAGGATTGGATAGAGGATAGGATAGGATTGAGGATAGGATATGATAGATGATAGGATTGGATAGAGGATAGGATACGATAGAGGATAGGATAGGATGGAGGATAGGATAAGATAGAGGATAGGAAAGGACAGAGGATAGGATAGGATGGAGGATAGGATGGGATAGAGGATACGATAAGATAGGATAGAGGATAGGATAGGATAGAGGATAGGATAGGATAGGATGGAGGATAGGATAGGATAGAGGATAGGATAGGATATAGGATAGGATAGGATAGAGGATAGGATTGGATAGAGGATAGGATGAGATAGAGGATAGGATAGGATAGAGGATAGGATATGATAGAGGATAGGATAGGATAGAGGATAGGATGAGATAGAAGATAGGATAGGATAGAGGATAGGATATGATAGAGGATAGGATAGGATAGAGGATGGGATAGGATAGAGGATAGGATGGGATAAAGGATAGCATGGGATAGAGGATAGGATAGGATAGATGGTAGGATTGGATAGAGGATAGGATACGATAGAGGATAGGATAGGATGGAGGATAGGATGTGATAGAAGATAGGATAGGATAGATGATGGGATAGGATAGAGGATAGGATGGGATAGAGGATAGCATGGGATAGAGGATAGGATAGGATACAGGATAGGATACGATAGAGGATAGGATAGGATGGAGGATAGGATGGAATAGAGGATGGGATAGAGGATAGGATAAGATAGAGGATAGGATAGGATAGACGATAGGATAGGATGGAGGATAGGATAGGATGGAGGATAGGATGGGATAGAGGATAGGATAGGATTGAGGATAGGATATGATAGAGGATAGGATTGGATAGAGGATAGGATACGATAGAGGATAGGAAAGGACAGAGAATAGGATGTGATAGAAGATAGGACAGGATAGATGGTAGGATACAGTAGAGGATACGATAGGATAAATGATAGGATAGGATAGAGGATAGGATAGGATAGCTGACAGGATAGGATAGAGGATAGGATAGGATAGAGGATAGGATAGGATAGAGGATAGGATAGGATAGAGGGTAGGATATGATAGAGGATAGGATAAGATACAGGATAGGATACGCTAGAGGATAGGATAGGATGGAGGATAGGATGGAGGATAGGATGGGATAGAGGATAGGATAAGATAGAGGATAGGATAGGATAGACGATAGGATATGATAGAGGATAGGATAGGATAGATGGTAGAATACGGTAGAGTATAGGATAGGATACAGGATAGAATAGCAAAGAGGATAGGATAGGATGGAGGATATGATGGGATATAGGATACGATAAGGTAGAGGATAGGATAGGATATAGGATAGGATATGATAGAGGATAGGATACATGATAGGATACGATAGCGGATAGGATAGTATAGAGGATAGGATAGGATAGGATAGAGGATAGGATAGGATAGAGGATAGGATAGGATAGAGGATAGGATAGGATAGAGGATAGGATAGGATAGAGGATAGGATAGGATATAGGATATTATAGGATAGAGGATAGGATTGGATAGAGGATAGGATGAGATAGAGGATAGGATTGGATATAGGATAGACTAGCATAGAGGATAGGATAGGATGGAGGATAGGATGGAATAGAGGATAGGATGAGATAGAGGATAGGATACGATAGAGGATAGGATAGGATGGAGGATAGGAGAAGATAGAGGATAGGATAGGATTGAGGATAGGATAGGATAGAGGATAGGATAGAGGAGATGATAGAGGATACGATAGAAGATAGGATAGAGGATAGGATAAGATACAGGATAGGATTGGATAAAGGATAGGATACGATAGAGGATAGGATTGGATAGAGGATAGGATAGGATTGAGGATAGGATATGATAGGGGATAGGATTGGATAGAGGATAGGATACGATAGAGGATAGGATAGGATGGAGGATAGGATAAGATAGAGGATAGGAAAGGACAGAGGATAGGATAGGATGGAGGATAGGATGGGATAGAGGATACGATAAGATAGGATAGAGGATAGGATAGGATAGAGGATAGGATAGGATGGAGGATAGGATAGGATAGAGGATAGGATAGGATATAGGATAGGATAGGATAGAGGATAGGATTGGATAGAGGATAGGATGAGATAGAGGATAGGATAGGATAGAGGATAGGATATGATAGAGGATAGGATAGGATAGAGGATAGGATGAGATAGAAGATAGGATAGGATAGAGGATAGGATATGATAGAGGATAGGATAGGATAGAGGATGGGATAGGATAGAGGATAGGATGGGATAAAGGATAGCATGGGATAGAGGATAGGATAGGATAGATGGTAGGATTGGATAGAGGATAGGATACGATAGAGGATAGGATAGGATGGAGGATAGGATGTGATAGAAGATAGGATAGGATAGATGATGGGATAGGATAGAGGATAGGATGGGATAGAGGATAGCATGGGATAGAGGATAGGATAGGATACAGGATAGGATACGATAGAGGATAGGATAGGATGGAGGATAGGATGGAATAGAGGATGGGATAGAGGATAGGATAAGATAGAGGATAGGATAGGATAGACGATAGGATAGGATGGAGGATAGGATAGGATGGAGGATAGGATGGGATAGAGGATAGGATAGGATTGAGGATAGGATATGATAGAGGATAGGATTGGATAGAGGATAGGATACGATAGAGGATAGGAAAGGACAGAGGATAGGATGTGATAGAAGATAGGACAGGATAGATGGTAGGATACAGTAGAGGATACGATAGGATAAATGATAGGATAGGATAGAGGATAGGATAGGATAGCTGACAGGATAGGATAGAGGATAGGATAGGATAGAGGATAGGATAGGATAGAGGATAGGATAGGATAGAGGGTAGGATATGATAGAGGATAGGATAAGATACAGGATAGGATACGCTAGAGGATAGGATAGGATGGAGGATAGGATGGAGGATAGGATGGGATAGAGGATAGGATAAGATAGAGGATAGGATAGGATAGACGATAGGATATGATAGAGGATAGGATAGGATAGATGGTAGAATACGGTAGAGTATAGGATAGGATACAGGATAGAATAGCAAAGAGGATAGGATAGGATGGAGGATATGATGGGATATAGGATACGATAAGGTAGAGGATAGGATAGGATATAGGATAGGATATGATAGAGGATAGGATACATGATAGGATACGATAGCGGATAGGATAGTATAGAGGATAGGATAGGATAGGATAGAGGATAGGATAGGATAGAGGATAGGATAGGATAGAGGATAGGATAGGATAGAGGATAGGATAGGATATAGGATATTATAGGATAGAGGATAGGATTGGATAGAGGATAGGATGAGATAGAGGATAGGATAGGATATAGGATAGACTAGCATAGAGGATAGGATAGGATGGAGGATAGGATGGAATAGAGGATAGGATGAGATAGAGGATAGGATAGGATAGAGGATAGGATATGATAGAGGATAGGATAGGATAGAGGATAGGATAGGATAGAGGATAGGATAGGATATAGGATAGGATAGGATAGAGGATAGGATTGGATAGAGGATAGGATGAGATAGAGGATAGGATAGGATATAGGATAGAATAGCATAGAGGATAGGATAGGATGGAGGATAGGATGGAATAGAGGATAGGATGAGATAGAGGATAGGATAGGATAGAGGATAGGATATGATAGAGGATAGGATAGGATAGAGGATAGGATGAGATAAAGGATAGCATGGGATAGAGGATAGGATAGGATAGATGGTAGGATTGGATAGAGGATAGGATACGATAGAGGATAGGATAGGATGGAGGATAGGAGAAGATAGAGGATAGGATAGGATTGAGGATAGGATAGGATAGAGGATAGGATAGAGGAGATGATAGAGGATACGATAGAAGATAGGATAGAGGATAGGATAAGATACAGGATAGGATTGGATAAAGGATAGGATACGATAGAGGATAGGATTGGATAGAGGATAGGATAGGATTGAGGATAGGATATGATAGGGGATAGGATTGGATAGAGGATAGGATACGATAGAGGATAGGATAGGATGGAGGATAGGATAAGATAGAGGATAGGAAAGGACAGAGGATAGGATAGGATGGAGGATAGGATGGGATAGAGGATACGATAAGATAGGATAGAGGATAGGATAGGATAGAGGATAGGATAGGATGGAGGATAGGATAGGATAGAGGATAGGATAGGATATAGGATAGGATAGGATAGAGGATAGGATTGGATAGAGGATAGGATGAGATAGAGGATAGGATAGGATAGAGGATAGGATATGATAGAGGATAGGATAGGATAGAGGATAGGATGAGATAGAAGATAGGATAGGATAGAGGATAGGAAAGGACAGAGGATAGGATGTGATAGAAGATAGGACAGGATAGATGGTAGGATACAGTAGAGGATACGATAGGATAAATGATAGGATAGGATAGAGGATAGGATAGGATAGCTGACAGGATAGGATAGAGGATAGGATAGGATAGAGGATAGGATAGGATAGAGGATAGGATAGGATAGAGGGTAGGATATGATAGAGGATAGGATAAGATACAGGATAGGATACGCTAGAGGATAGGATAGGATGGAGGATAGGATGGAGGATAGGATGGGATAGAGGATAGGATAAGATAGAGGATAGGATAGGATAGACGATAGGATATGATAGAGGATAGGATAGGATAGATGGTAGAATACGGTAGAGTATAGGATAGGATACAGGATAGAATAGCAAAGAGGATAGGATAGGATGGAGGATATGATGGGATATAGGATACGATAAGGTAGAGGATAGGATAGGATATAGGATAGGATATGATAGAGGATAGGATACATGATAGGATACGATAGCGGATAGGATAGTATAGAGGATAGGATAGGATAGGATAGAGGATAGGATAGGATAGAGGATAGGATAGGATAGAGGATAGGATAGGATAGAGGATAGGATAGGATAGAGGATAGGATAGGATAGAGGATAGGATAGGATATAGGATATTATAGGATAGAGGATAGGATTGGATAGAGGATAGGATGAGATAGAGGATAGGATAGGATATAGGATAGACTAGCATAGAGGATAGGATAGGATGGAGGATAGGATGGAATAGAGGATAGGATGAGATAGAGGATAGGATAGGATAGAGGATAGGATATGATAGAGGATAGGATAGGATAGAGGATAGTATAGGGTAGAGGATAGGATAGGATGGAGGATACGATGGGATAGAGGATACGATAAGATAGGATAGAGGATAGGATAGGATAGAGGATAGGATAGGATAGAGGATAGGATAGGATAGAGGATAGGATAGGATATAGGATAGGATAGGATAGAGGATAGGATTGGATAGAGGATAGGATGAGATAGAGGATAGGATAGGATATAGGATAGAATAGCATAGAGGATAGGATAGGATGGAGGATAGGATGGAATAGAGGATAGGATGAGATAGAGGATAGGATAGGATAGAGGATAGGATATGATAGAGGATAGGATAGGATAGAGGATAGGATGAGATAAAGGATAGCATGGGATAGAGGATAGGATAGGATAGATGGTAGGATTGGATAGAGGATAGGATACGATAGAGGATAGGATAGGATGGAGGATAGGATAAGATAGAGGATAGGATAGGATTGAGGATAGGATAGGATAGAGGATAGGATAGAGGAGATGATAGAGGATACGATAGAAGATTGGATAGGATAGAGGATAGGATAAGATAGAGGATAGGATTGGATAAAGGATAGGATACGATAGAGGATAGGATTGGATAGAGGATAGGATAGGATTGAGGATAGGATATGATAGAGGATAGGATTGGATAGAGGATAGGATACGATAGAGGATAGGATAGGATGGAGGATAGGATAAGATAGAGGATAGGAAAGGACAGAGGATAGGATATGATAGAAGATAGGACAGGATAGATGGTAGGATACGGTAGAGGATACGATAGGATAAATGATAGGATAGGATAGAGGATAGGATAGGATAGCTGAGAGGATAGGATAGAGGATAGGATAGGATAGAGGATAGGATAGGATAGAGGGTAGGATATGATAGAGGATAGGATAAGATACAGGATAGGATACGATAGAGGATAGGATAGTATGGAGGATAGGATGGAGGATAGGATGGGATAGAGGATAGGATAAGATAGAGGATAGGATAGGATAGACGATAGGATATGATAGAGGATAGGATAGGATAGATGGTAGAATACGGTAGAGTATAGGATAGGATACAGGATAGAATAGCATAGAGGATAGGATAGTATAGAGGATAGGATAGGATAGAATAGAGGATAGGATAGGATAGAGGATAGGATAGGATAGAGGATAGGATAGGATAGAGGATAGGATAGGATAGAGGATAGGATAGGATAGAGGATAGGATAGGATAGAGGATAGGATAGGATAGAGGATAGGATAGGATAGAGGATAGGATAGGATAGAGGATAGGATAGGATAGAGGATAGGATAGGATAGAGGATAGGATAGGATATAGGATACTATAGGATAGAGGATAGGATTGGATAGAGGATAGGATGGGATAGAGGATACGATAAGGTAGAGGATAGGATAGGATATAGGATAGGATATGATAGAGGATAGGATACATGATAGGATACGATAGAGGATAGGATAGTATAGGGGATAGGATAGGATAGAGGATAGGATTGGATAGAGGATAGGATGAGATAGAGGATAGGATAGGATATAGGATAGAATAGCATAGAGGATAGGATAGGATGGAGGATAGGATGGAATAGAGGATAGGATGAGATAGAGGATAGGATAGGATAGAGGATGGGGACCGAGGGGATATGGGCTTAGTAGTGGTGACTCGGATCCACTACTAGGTATGCCACAGTGGTGGCGGTCATATCCCTAAAATCCTCTACGCTCCACCTCCTCGTGGTGGTCCCTGGGAACACACATAGTTGTGTGTTGCTAACGGAGCGAGGGGTATTCCGCGGAAAGTAGTCCCAATGATGTATGAGGCGATGCCGGCGGGATCTTCGGATCCTGGCAGGGCCTCCCTTGCCGGTAAGGCTCACACGGAGGGATAAAAAACCGCGGAATGGGTCCTGCGATAACGACCGGGGAGGTCGCCGCAGGGCCCTTGCCGTAAACCGGTGGTCATGTTTTACCGGAACGGTGGTCTTGCCTTAATCGGCCGGGCCGCGAGGATGATAACCTCTATAAAAATCCCTAATGCCCTAAGCTTAGGTGCGCGGTGAGAGGGTACGCCCTGGCTACAGGGCGCGGCTGGTGGGGTACATCAGCCACTAGCGCACCATCTCTGGATACCTGGCGAACTCCAGTTGAAATTAGCCTTACCCGGGCAAGGAGGCTCTGCCCGGGCGGACGTGTTTTTTCCTGCCAATCTCGTGGGACCAGATATGGAATCGTATAATAAAAACCTTGATGTTGTGGGGGAGGCTGCCGATACGGCAGCAGCTGCGGCGGGGGAAGAGACGGCAGCGGTCACTGACGGGGAGGGGATGGCAACGATTACTGCCGGGGAGGACGCGGTCGTGGTCATCGCGGACGAGGACTCGGATGGGGATGAAACAATCATCTCCATCTCGAGCTCCGTCGGCTCGATCGTGACGCGCGGGGGCGCGGAGAAGCGGGGCGCGACATCTGGGGTCTCTGACCCCAAGCGTGCCCGGTTAGAGGGGGGGCAGCACACCCGCGGCGGGTCGGTGTCGCGGACGGACCCCGGGGAGGGCTCGTCGGGGACGCCCACCATGGATCTGGCCCTCGGCGGCCGCGCCGAGAGGAGTCAGACGAGGAGGGTGGATGACCTCATCGAGCTGGGTGGGAGGATGCCGACAGCGCAGCTAGTAGGGGAGGTGGAGGAGGCGATGTTGAGGGTGGAGAGAGTCTCCACCGTCTCAAAGGGCCTCAAGGGGGACCTGGCTAAAGACTTGCGGGATTGTTCTGCAGTCGCCAGGGCCCACTGCACCACCTTGATGCAGCGGTGCTTTACCGGGATGGCGTGGCAGGGTAGCCAGGAGGTGGCCCGCCTCCGCGAGCAGAACGCGGCCCTCGCGAAGGAGGCGGGTGACCTCCGGGCGAGGCTCCGGTCAATGGAGGCCGGGCGGCGGGCGAACACCGACAGCGGTCGCCGGGCGGGACATGCGCCAATAGGGGAAGCGCCCCCCGCCTCCTCGACAGCGGGGGTCCGTACGCGGGGGATGGAGGCGATGGGACCGTCGGGGGAGGGAGCGGGAGTTTTGGACTCCGAAGCCCTGCTTCTCCGGGTCGGCGCGCTGATAACGGCCAGGAACCGGGAGCTAGAGGCCCGGATGGAGGAGCGGTTCCGGACGATTCTGGCCGGTTTGGCCCCGGCCCTCCGGGCGGAGGGTAAATCGGCGCGCGAGGCGACGCCGGTGGCTTCTCTGCCGGCGACGTCTGTCACCAAGGGGACTGGACCGGTGGTCGTGTCCAACGTGAGGGTGGTGCCCCCCGTTATCATTCCGCCACCGGTCGTCCCGGCCTCGTGGATGGAGGTGACGAGCAAGGCGGCGAAGAGGGCCAAGAAGAAGATGGCCGCGGAGGAGGCTGCGGCGAGAGCAGCCGCGGCCGAGGCAGCTGCCGCCGCTTCACGGCTGCAGGCTGCGTGGGAGCCGAGGGCGGCGGGCGGCGCACGAGTGCAGGGCGGCGCGAGCGCGGCGAAGCCCGCCGCCGGGAGGGACGGTGGCCTGGGACGCACCCCCAGAACGGGAGCAGTGGCCATCACCATCCCCGAGAGCTGCAAGCTCACTTATTCGGAGGTGATGGCCAGGGCAAAAGAGAGGGTGGACCTCAAGGCTATCGGGATCGAGTCGGGGGTGCTTCCCAGGCGGTCGAAAACCGGCGGGATCCTCCTGGAGGTCAGGGGCACGGGGTGCCAGGAGAAGGCACGGGCCCTCTCCGGGAGGATCGCCGAGGCGCTTGGGGGGACCGGGGTTAAGGTCTCCCAGGCGGTCAAGCGCGGCGAGGTGCGCGTGGCGGGCCTGGACGACTCGGTGTCGCCCGGGGACGTAGCGGCTGCGCTGGCGGCGGCGGGGGGGTGTTCCGCGGCGGAGTTCCGGGTCGGCGAGATCCGCAGACCCGCCTCGGAGCAGGCGCTGGGCTCCTGTTGGGCCCAGGGCCCCCTCGCGGCCGTCAAGAAAGTGTTGGCGGGAGGCCGGCTGCTGGTCGGCTGGTCCTCGGCCCGCGTCGAGGCGCTGAGGGAGCGGCCCCTCCAATGCTTCCGTTGTTTGGAGACGGGGCACACGCGGGCGACATGCAAGAGCGCGGTCGACAGAGGCGCGATGTGCTACCGCTGCGGGGCGGCGGAGCACCGGGCTTCGGCCTGTAAGGCCGCCCCCAGGTGTCCGCTCTGCGCGGACCTGGGGAGACCATCGGGCCATAGATTCGGGGCCAAAGCGTGTGCCCCGGCTCCCAAGAGGGGCCGCGCGGCGACGAAAGAGAAGGGCGCGTCTGGGGCTGCATCCGCGCAGCGGCCGCAGACGGCGCCGGGGGCCCGGACCTCCCAGGGAGGGGACTCTGCAGAGCCCATGTTAGAGTAGGTACTTTTAATCCTACTCCGGTTCTGCAGGCAAACCTCAACCACTCGCGCGCGGCACAGGACCTGTTTGTCCAAGCCGTGCGCGAGTGGGGGGCTGGGCTGGCAGTTGCGGCGGAGCCGTACGCAATCCCCGAACACCCCTTCTGGGTGGGGGACGAGATCGGCTCCGTAGTAATAGTGGCGGGAAGCCGCCCCGGGTCCCCGTCGGTCTCCCTTCTGGAGCGGGGCGAGGGATTCGTGGCGGTGCAATGGGGGGACATCGCGGTTGTCGGGATCTACATCTCGCCGAGCTGTGGCCTCGATCAATTTCGGGGGTTCCTGGGCGGGCTGAACAGCTGCATCGCGCGGTGCAGCGCCCGCCCGGTTCTCGTTTTGGGAGACTTCAATGCCCACGCGGTATCGTGGGGGAGTCCCAGGACGACCACTAGGGGTAGCGAGGTGATAACCTGGGCGGCCGGCCTGGATCTCCGGTTGATTAACCGGGGATCCACGCCGACGTGCGTGCGTCCGCAGGGGGTCTCGATTGTCGACCTGACATGGGGGACTCCCTCGGCCGTGCGCCGGGTGTCGGGATGGAGGGTGGCCGAGGAGATAGAGATTGCGTCAGACCATACGCCCATCGTCATGGACGTGTGGCCCACCCTCCACGCGCGGGATTCCCGGCCGGGCCGGGGGGACCGACGGCCGCGATGGGCCTTGAAGCGGCTGGACGCGGACGCGTTCGGGGCCGCGGTAGCCGCGGCGACATGGACGGGGCCGGCCCTGTCCGAGCTGGCGCCTGCGCAAGGGGCGAGGCGGCTGCGGGAGGTAATGACGGCGGTGTGCGACACCGCCATGCCCCGCAGCCGGTTCGCCCCCAGGAGGGCGGCGTACTGGTGGTCCGCCGGCATTGCGGAGCTCCGGCGTGCCTGCAATGCCGCGCGGCGTCGGTACGGCCGAGCGCGTAGGAGGCGCGACGACGAGGAGGCGACGGCGAGGCTCGGCGGGGAGTACCGAGCCGCGCTCGGGGTTCTCCGCAGGGCTATCGCGCGGGCCAAGGCCGACGCGTGGTCGGAGCTCGTCGGCACGGTGGACTCCGATCCATGGGGGCGCCCGTACAAGCTTGTCATGAACAAGCTGCGCGCGTGGGCGCCTCCGGTGACGGAGTCGATGGACCCCCACCTGCTCGAGGGAGTGGTGGCGTCCCTCTTCCCGCGAGAGGGGGGACAACTGCGCCGCTCCCATTGGGAACAGGAGCCTCTCTCCTGGTCCGCAGAGTGGGAGGTGTCGGCCGGCGAGCTGGGTGAGGCGATGGCCAGGGCGCGGCGGGTGGGCCGCAAGACCCCGGGCCCGGACGGGGTGCCGGGCCGCGCGTTGGTCTTGGCCCTGGAGGGGGGACTCGCCGCCGAACTCCGGCAGCTGTATAACGGCTGTCTGAGGGAGGGGGTGTTCCCCACGGAGTGGAAGTCGGGCAGGTTGGTCCTCCTTCCGAAGGGGGGCAAGTCCCGGGACTCGCCCTCAGGGTACCGGCCAATTTGTCTGCTGGACGAGGCGGGGAAGTTGTTCGAGCGCGTACTCGTTGGACGCCTCGTCCGGCACCTGTCGGCGGGAGGGGTCCCCGATCTGAGCGGGGTTCAATTCGGCTTCCGGGAGGGTCTCTCCACCGTCGACGCTATTCAGCGGGTGAGGGCTCTCTCGGAGGCCTGTACGAGGGGGGGCGGTGTTGCGTTGGCGATATCCTTGGATATCGCTAACGCGTTCAACACCGTCCCCTGGGATCGGATAATGGAGGCCCTGGTCTTCCACCGGGTGCCTCTGTATCTCAGAAGGGTGATCGGGAGCTATCTCTCCGACAGGGGTATAGAGTATCCCGGCCGGTACGGGATGGTGCGCAGGGGCGTCATGCGCGGGGTTCCGCAGGGCTCGGTGTTGGGCCCGTTGCTGTGGAATCTTGCGTACGATCGCGTCCTGCGGGAGGAGATGCCTCCCGGGGTCAGCCTGACGTGTTACGCCGACGACACGCTGGTATTGGCCACCGGGAGGTATGCGAAGGAGGCCATCTGCCTGGCGGAGCGCGGCGCGTGGCGCGCGGTGCGCGCGATCCGGTCGCTGGGCCTAGAGGTGTCCGTCGAGAAAACCAGGGCCATGTGGTTTCTCCGCTCGGCCCGGTTGGCGGCGCCTCCCCAGTGCTGGATCTGCGTGGGGGAGGGGATGGTCAAGGTCGGGTCCCAGATGCGGTACCTGGGACTCGAGCTTGACGGCCGGTGGCGTTTTGACCGCCACCTTGAGTCGCTGGCGCCCCGGGCGGAGAGGGCGACCGCTGCGCTCGGTCGCCTTCTCCCGAATCTCGGGGGACCCTGTGGACGGGTGCGTCGTCTGTTCGCGGTGGTGGTGCGAGTTTTGGTCCTGTACGGAGCCCCTGTGTGGGCGCGCGATGTCTTGGCTAGGGGGCGCAGTGGCGGCACACGGTCGCTGCTGCGTCGCATCGAGCGCAGGCTGGCCATAGGCATCGTGCGGGGGTACCGCACCATTTCATACGCGACGGCGATGGTGATGTCGGGGCTGATCCCCCTCGAGCTGGAGGCCCGCGTGTTGGCGGATGTGCATACGCACTCCAGGGAACTCCGGCTCCGGGGGGTGGCCCCGGATCAGGCGCGGCTCATGGTGGATGAGCTCAGGCGACATGCTCGGCGGCACGCAGCCCGGGAGTGGCGCGATAGCCTTCCCGGGACGAGGGAGGGCGAGAGGCGGGCCGTTCGGGCCATCCTCCCGGTGTTCGATCAATGGAACAGGGGATGGATGGGGCATAGGGTCTCCTACCGTGTGACGCAGGTGATGAGCGGGCACGGGTGCTTCGGCGACTACCTGTGTCGCATCGGGAGGGAGACCGAGGAGGCGTGTCACCACTGCGGCGAGCCGCGGGACACGGCGCAACACACTCTGGAGGAGTGTCCGGCATGGGGGGGAGAGCGCCGTGCCCTGCGGCGCGCGGTGGGCCACGACCTCTCGCTCCCGGCTGTCGTCGCTGCGGCAGCCGGTGGCGAGGAGGCGTGGAGGGGGTTCGCTTCCTTCTGCGAGCGGGTTATGCTGCGGAAGGAGGCTGCGGAACGGGATCGGGAGCGTAATCACGATCCCGGCCGAAGGGGGGGGAGGCGGCGCAGGGTACGCCCCGGGGGCGTACCCCCGTTGCGACGCCTCTGACGCGAGCGGGGACGCCCTTGATGATCTCGAGGCGGGGGATCGGATATCCCCTTACACTCGGTCACCAACGGCGTCCCCGGAGGCCGCCGGGCATCTCGAGCGGGGGCTCGGATGCTCATCGGGCGGCCTAACAGGGGGGAAGGCGCCACGTCGTCCGTTGCGTGGTGCCTTCGGATAGAGTAGGTACGGGAGGGGGCCGCGTCCCCCCCTGGGTGGTATGCTAAGGCGGGGGCACACCGGATTGACATGCGCGCGCAGAGCACGGGTGCCCCCAGGAGTCTAGGGACGGACGGGGAGGAGTTAGTGGGTATACTCGGCGTTGCACCAACCAGCCGAGGAGTCCCACATAACCCGGACCACCCCCCCCCGGGGGGGTTCGGGTATCCGTAACGAGATTACCTCCTCGGAAAAAAAAAAAAAAAAATAGGATAGGATAGAGGATAGGATATGATAGAGGATAGGATAGGATGAGATTGAGGATAGGATAGGATAGAGGATAGGATATGATAGAGGATAGGATAGGATAGAGGATGGGATAGGATAGAGGATAGGATAGGATAGAGGATAGGATAGGATATAGGATATTATAGGATAGAGGATAGGATTGGATAGAGGATAGGATGAGATAGAGGATAGGATAGGATATAGGATAGAATAGCATAGAGGATAGGATAGGATGGAGGATAGGATGAGATAGAGGATAGGATAGGATAGAGGATAGGATATGATAGAGGATAGGATAGGATAGAGGATAGGATGAGATAGAGGATAGGATAGGATAGAGGATAGGATATGATAGAGGATAGGATAGGATAGAGGATAGGATATGATAGAGGATAGGATAGGATAGAGGATAGGATAGGATAGAGGATAGGATATGATAGAGGATAGGATAGGATAGAGGATGGGATAGGATAGAGGATAGGATGGGATAGAGGATAGGATGGGATAGAGGATAGGATAGGATAGACGGTAGGATACGATAGAGGATAGGATAGGATAGCTGAGAGGATAGGATAGGATAGAGGATAGGATAGGATAGAGTGTAGGATATGATAGAGGATAGGATAGGATACAGGATAGGATAGCTGAGAGGATAGGATAGGATAGAGGATAGGATAGGATAGAGTGTAGAATAGGATAGAGGATAGGATAGGATGGAGGATAGGATGGGATAGAGGATACGATAAGATAGACGATAGGATAGGATAGAGGATAGGATATGATAGAGGATAGGATAGATGATAGGATATGATAGAGGATAGGATAGGATAGAGGATAGGATAGGATAGAGGATAGGATAGGATATAGGATAGGATAGGATGGAGGATAGGATGGAATAGAGGATAGGATGAGATAGAGGATAGGATAGGATAGAGGATAGGATATGATAGAGGATAGGATAGGATAGAGGATAGGATGAGATAGAAGATAGGATAGGATAGAGGATAGGATATGATAGAGGATAGGATAGGATAGAGGTTGGGATAGGATAGAGGATAGGATGGGATAAAGGATAGCATGGGATAGAGGATAGGATAGGATAGATGGTAGGATTGGATAGAGGATAGGATACGATAGAGGATAGGATAGGATGGAGGATAGGATAAGATAGAGGATAGGATAGGATTGAGGATAGGATAGGATAGAGGATAGGATAGAGGAGATGATAGAGGATACGATAGAAGATTGGATAGGATAGAGGATAGGATAAGATAGAGGATAGGATTGGATAAAGGATAGGATACGATAGAGGATAGGATTGGATAGAGGATAGGATAGGATTGAGGATAGGATATGATAGAGGATAGGATTGGATAGAGGATAGGATACGATAGAGGATAGGATAGGATGGAGGATAGGATAAGATAGAGGATAGGAAAGGACAGAGGATAGGATATGATAGAAGATAGGACAGGATAGATGGTAGGATACGGTAGAGGATACGATAGGATAAATGATAGGATAGGATAGAGGATAGGATAGGATAGCTGAGAGGATAGGATAGAGGATAGGATAGGATAGAGGATAGGATAGGATAGAGGATAGGATAGGATAGAGGATAGGATATGATAGAGGATAGGATAGGATAGAGGATAGGAAAGGATAGAGGATAGGATTGGATAGAGGATAGGATAGGATAGAGGATAGCATAGGATAGAGGAATAGGATAGGATAGAGGATTGTATAGGATAGAGCATAGGATAGGATAGAGGATAGGATAGGATAGGGGATAGGATAGGATTGAGGATAGGATAGGATAGAGGATAGGATAGGATAGAGGATAGGATAGGATAGAGGATAGGAGAGGATGGAGGATAGGTTGGGTTAGAGGATAGGAAATGTTAGCTGAGAGGATAGGATAGAGGATAGTATAGGATGGAGGATAGGATAGGATGGAGGATAGGATGGAATAGAGGATAGGATGAGATAGAGGATAGGATAGGATAGAGGATGGGATAGGGTAGAGGATAGGATAGGATATAGGATAGGATAGGATAGAGGATAGGATTGGATAGAGGGTAGAATAGGATAGAGGATAGGATAGGATGGAGGATAGGATGGAATAGAGGATAGGATGAGATAGAGGATAGGATAGGATAGAGGATAGGATATGATAGAGGATAGGATAGGATAGAGGATAGGATGAGATAGAGGGTAGGATAGGATAGAGGATAGGATATGATAGAGGATAGGATAGGATAGAGGATAGGATATGATAGAGGATAGGATAGGATAGAGGATAGGATGAGATAGAGGATAGGATAGGATAGAGGATAGGATATGATAGAGGATAGGATAGGATAGAGGATGGGATAGGATAGAGGATAGGATGGGATAGAGGTTAGGATGGGATAGAGGATAGGATAGGATAGATGGTAGGATACGATAGAGGATAGGATAGGATAGCTGAGAGGATAGGATAGGATAGAGGATAGGATAGGATAGAGTGTAGGATATGATAGAGGATAGGATAGGATACAGGATAGGATAGGATAGAGGATAGGATATGATAGAGGATAGGATAGGATAGAGGATAGGAAAGGATAGAGGATAGGATTGGATAGAGGATAGGATAGGATAGAGGATAGCATAGGATAGAGGAATAGGATAGGATAGAGGATTGTATAGGATAGAGCATAGGATAGGATAGAGGATAGGATAGGATAGGGGATAGGATAGGATTGAGGATAGGATAGGATAGAGGATAGGATAGGATAGAGGATAGGATAGGATAGAGGATAGGAGAGGATGGAGGATAGGTTGGGTTAGAGGATAGGAAATGTTAGCTGAGAGGATAGGATAGAGGATAGGATAGGATAGAGGATGGGATAGGGTAGAGGATAGGATAGGATATAGGATAGGATAGGATAGAGGATAGGATTGGATAGAGGGTAGAATAGGATAGAGGATAGGATAGGATGGAGGATAGGATGGAATAGAGGATAGGATGAGATAGAGGATAGGATAGGATAGAGGATAGGATATCATAGAGGATAGGTTTAGATAGAGGGTAGAATAGGATAGAGGATAGGATAGGATGGAGGATAGGATGGAATAGAGGATACGATAAGATAGACGATAGGATAGTATAGAGGATAGGATATGATAGAGGATAGGATAGGATGGAGGATAGGATGGAATAGAGGATAGGATGAGATAGAGGATAGGATAGGATAGAGGATAGGATATGATAGAGGATAGGATAGGATGAGATTGAGGATAGGATAGGATAGAGGATAGGATATGATAGAGGATAGGATAGGATAGAGGATGGGATAGGATAGAGGATAGGATAGGATAGAGGATAGGATAGGATATAGGATATTATAGGATAGAGGATAGGATTGGATAGAGGATAGGATGAGATAGAGGATAGGATAGGATATAGGATAGAATAGCATAGAGGATAGGATAGGATGGAGGATAGGATGAGATAGAGGATAGGATAGGATAGAGGATAGGATATGATAGAGGATAGGATAGGATAGAGGATAGGATGAGATAGAGGATAGGATAGGATAGAGGATAGGATATGATAGAGGATAGGATAGGATAGAGGATAGGATATGATAGAGGATAGGATAGGATAGAGGATAGGATAGGATAGGGGATAGGATATGATAGAGGATAGGATAGGATAGAGGATGGGATAGGATAGAGGATAGGATGGGATAGAGGATAGGATGGGATAGAGGATAGGATAGGATAGACGGTAGGATACGATAGAGGATAGGATAGGATAGCTGAGAGGATAGGATAGGATAGAGGATAGGATAGGATAGAGTGTAGGATATGATAGAGGATAGGATAGGATACAGGATAGGATAGTATAGGGGATAGGATAGGATTGAGGATAGGATAGGATAGAGGATAGGATATGATAGATAATAGGATGGGATAGAGGATAGGATAGGATAGACGGTAGGATACGATAGAGGATAGGATAGGATAGCTGAGAGGATAGGATAGGATAGAGGATAGGATAGGATAGAGTGTAGAATAGGATAGAGGATAGGATAGGATGGAGGATAGGATGGGATAGAGGATACGATAAGATAGACGATAGGATAGGATAGAGGATAGGATATGATAGAGGATAGGATAGATGATAGGATATGATAGAGGATAGGATAGGATAGAGGATAGGATAGGATAGAGGATAGGATAGGATATAGGATAGGATAGGATAGAGGATAGGATTGGATAGAGGATATGATGAGATAGAGGATAGGATAGGATATAGGATAGAATAGCATAGAGGATAGGATAGGATGGAGGATAGGATGGAATAGAGGATAGGATGAGATAGAGGATAGGATAGGATAGAGGATAGGATATGATAGAGGATAGGATAGGATAGAGGATAGGATGAGATAGAAGATAGGATAGGATAGAGGATAGGATATGATAGAGGATAGGATAGGATAGAGGTTGGGATAGGATAGAGGATAGGATGGGATAAAGGATAGCATGGGATAGAGGATAGGATAGGATAGATGGTAGGATTGGATAGAGGATAGGATACGATAGAGGATAGGATAGGATGGAGGATAGGATAAGATAGAGGATAGGATAGGATTGAGGATAGGATAGGATAGAGGATAGGATAGAGGAGATGATAGAGGATACGATAGAAGATTGGATAGGATAGAGGATAGGATAAGATAGAGGATAGGATTGGATAAAGGATAGGATACGATAGAGGATAGGATTGGATAGAGGATAGGATAGGATTGAGGATAGGATATGATAGAGGATAGGATTGGATAGAGGATAGGATACGATAGAGGATAGGATAGGATGGAGGATAGGATAAGATAGAGGATAGGAAAGGACAGAGGATAGGATATGATAGAAGATAGGACAGGATAGATGGTAGGATACGGTAGAGGATACGATAGGATAAATGATAGGATAGGATAGAGGATAGGATAGGATAGCTGAGAGGATAGGATAGAGGATAGGATAGGATAGAGGATAGGATAGGATAGAGGATAGGATAGGATAGAGGGTAGGATATGATAGAGGATAGGATAAGATACAGGATAGGATACGATAGAGGATAGGATAGGATGGAGGATAGGATGGAGGATAGGATGGGATAGAGGATAGGATAAGATAGAAGATAGGATAGGATAGACGATAGGATATGATAGAGGATAGGATAGGATAGATGGTAGAATACGGTAGAGTATAGGATAGGATACAGGATAGAATAGCATAGAGGATAGGATAGGATGGAGGATAGGATGGGATAGAGGATACGATAAGGTAGAGGATAGGATAGGATATAGGATAGGATATGATAGACGATAGGATACATGATAGGATACGATAGAGGATAGGATAGTATAGAGGATAGGATAGGATAGGATAGAGGATAGGATAGGATAGAGGATAGGATAGGATAGAGGATAGGATAGGATAGAGGATAGTATAGGATAGAGGATAGGATAGGATAGAGGATAGGATAGGATAGAGGATAGGATATGATAGAGGATAGGATAGATGATAGGATATGATAGAGGATAGGATAGGATAGAGGATAGGATAGGATAGAGGATAGGATATGATAGAGGATAGGATAGGATAGAGGATAGGAAAGGATAGAGGATAGGATTGGATAGAGGATAGGATAGGATAGAGGATAGCATAGGATAGAGGAATAGGATAGGATAGAGGATTGTATAGGATAGAGCATAGGATAGGATAGAGGATAGGATAGGATAGGGGATAGGATAGGATTGAGGATAGGATAGGATAGAGGATAGGATAGGATAGAGGATAGGATAGGATAGAGGATGGGAGAGGATGGAGGATAGGTTGGGTTAGAGGATAGGAAATGTTAGCTGAGAGGATAGGATAGAGGATAGTATAGGATGGAGGATAGGATAGGATGGAGGATAGGATGGAATAGAGGATAGGATGAGATAGAGGATAGGATAGGATAGAGGATGGGATAGGGTAGAGGATAGGATAGGATATAGGATAGGATAGGATAGAGGATAGGATTGGATAGAGGGTAGAATAGGATAGAGGATAGGATTGGATAGAGGGTAGAATAGGATAGAGGATAGGATAGGATGGAGGATAGGATGGAATAGAGGATAGGATGAGATAGAGGATAGGATAGGATAGAGGATAGGATATGATAGAGGATAGGATAGGATAGAGGATAGGATGACATAGAGGGTAGGATAGGATAGAGGATAGGATATGATAGAGGATAGGATAGGATAGAGGATAGGATATGATAGAGGATAGGATAGGATAGAGGATAGGATGAGATAGAGGATAGGATAGGATAGAGGATAGGATATGATAGAGGATAGGATAGGATAGAGGATGGGATAGGATAGAGGATAGGATGGGATAGAGGTTAGGATGGGATAGAGGATAGGATAGGATAGATGGTAGGATACGATAGAGGATAGGATAGGATAGCTGAGAGGATAGGATAGGATAGAGGATAGGATAGGATAGAGTGTAGGATATGATAGAGGATAGGATGGGATACAGGATAGGATAGGATAGAGGATAGGATATGATAGAGGATAGGATAGGATAGAGGATAGGAAAGGATAGAGGATAGGATTGGATAGAGGATAGGATAGGATAGAGGATAGCATAGGATAGAGGAATAGGATAGGATAGAGGATTGTATAGGATAGAGCATAGGATAGGATAGAGGATAGGATAGGATAGGGGATAGGATAGGATTGAGGATAGGAGAGGATGGAGGATAGGTTGGGTTAGAGGATAGGAAATGTTAGCTGAGAGGATAGGATAGAGGATAGGATAGGATAGAGGATGGGATAGGGTAGAGGATAGGATAGGATATAGGATAGGATAGGATAGAGGATAGGATTGGATAGAGGGTAGAATAGGATAGAGGATAGGATAGGATGGAGGATAGGATGGAATAGAGGATAGGATGAGATAGAGGATAGGATAGGATAGAGGATAGGATATCATAGAGGATAGGTTTAGATAGAGGGTAGAATAGGATAGAGGATAGGATAGGATGGAGGATAGGATGGGATAGAGGATACGATAAGATAGACGATAGGATAGTATAGAGGATAGGATATGATAGAGGATAGGATAGATGGTAGGATATGATAGAGGATAGGATAGGATAGAGGATAGGATAGGATAGAGGATAGGATATGATAGAGGATAGGATAGGATAGAGGATAGGAAAGGATAGAGGATAGGATTGGATAGAGGATAGGATAGGATAGAGGATAGCATAGGATAGAGGAATAGGATAGGATAGAGGATTGTATAGGATAGAGCATAGGATAGGATAGAGGATAGGATAGGATAGGGGATAGGATAGGATTGAGGATAGGATAGGATAGAGGATAGGATAGGATAGAGGATAGGATAGAGGATAGGATAGGATACAGGATAGGATAGGATAGTGGATTGTATAGGATAGAGGATAGGATAGGATAGAGGATAGGATAGTATAGGGGATAGGATAGGATTGAGGATAGGATAGGATAGAGGATAGGATAGAGGAGAGGATAGAGGATACGATAGAAGATTGGATAGGATAGAGGATAGGATAAGATAGAGGATAGGATTGGATAAAGGATAGGATACGATAGAGGATAGGATTGGATAGAGGATAGGATATCATAGAGGATAGGTTTAGATAGAGGGTAGAATAGGATAGAGGACAGGATAAGATGGAGGATAGGATGGGATAGAGGATAGGATAAGATAGAGGATAGGATAGGATAGAGGATAGGATAGGATAGAGGATAGGATAGGATATAGGATAGGATAGGATAGACGATAGGATTGGATAGAGGGTAGAATAGGATAGAGGATACGATAGGATGGAGGATTGGAATGGAATAGAGGATAGGATGAGATAGAGGATAGGATAGGATAGAGGATAGGATATGATAGATAATAGGATAGGATAGAGGATAGGATGAGATAGACGATAGGATAGGATAGAGGATAGGATATGATAGGGGATATGATAGGATAGAGGATGGGATAGGATAGAGGATAGCATGGGATAGAGGATAGGATGGGATAGAGGATAGTATAAGATAGAGGATAGGATAGGATAGAGGATAGGAGAGGATGGAGGATAGGTTGGGTTAGAGGATAGGAAATGTTAGCTGAGAGGATAGGATAGAGGATAGTATAGGATGGAGGATAGGATAGGATGGAGGATAGGATGGAATAGAGGATAGGATGAGATAGAGGATAGGATAGGATAGAGGATGGGATAGGGTAGAGGATAGGATAGGATATAGGATAGGATAGGATAGAGGATAGGATTGGATAGAGGGTAGAATAGGATAGAGGATAGGATAGGATGGAGGATAGGATGGAATAGAGGATAGGATATCATAGAGGATAGGTTTAGATAGAGGGTAGAATAGGATAGAGGACAGGATAAGATGGAGGATAGGATGGGATAGAGGATAGGATAAGATAGAGGATAGGATAGGATAGAGGATAGGATAGGATAGAGGATAGGATAGGATATAGGATAGGATAGGATAGACGATAGGATTGGATAGAGGGTAGAATAGGATAGAGGATACGATAGGATGGAGGATTGGAATGGAATAGAGGATAGGATGAGATAGAGGATAGGATAGGATAGAGGATAGGATATGATAGATAATAGGATAGGATAGAGGATAGGATGAGATAGACGATAGGATAGGATAGAGGATAGGATATGATAGGGGATATGATAGGATAGAGGATGGGATAGGATAGAGGATAGGATGGGATAGAGGATAGGATGGGATAGAGGATAGTATAAGATAGAGGATAGGATAGGATAGAGGATAGGAGAGGATGGAGGATAGGTTGGGTTAGAGGATAGGAAATGTTAGCTGAGAGGATAGGATAGAGGATAGTATAGGATGGAGGATAGGATAGGATGGAGGATAGGATGGAATAGAGGATAGGATGAGATAGAGGATAGGATAGGATAGAGGATGGGATAGGGTAGAGGATAGGATAGGATATAGGATAGGATAGGATAGAGGATAGGATTGGATAGAGGGTAGAATAGGATAGAGGATAGGATAGGATGGAGGATAGGATGGAATAGAGGATAGGATATCATAGAGGATAGGTTTAGATAGAGGGTAGAATAGGATAGAGGACAGGATAAGATGGAGGATAGGATGGGATAGAGGATAGGATAAGATAGAGGATAGGATAGGATAGAGGATAGGATAGGATAGAGGATAGGATAGGATATAGGATAGGATAGGATAGACGATAGGATTGGATAGAGGGTAGAATAGGATAGAGGATACGATAGGATGGAGGATTGGAATGGAATAGAGGATAGGATGAGATAGAGGATAGGATAGGATAGAGGATAGGATATGATAGATAATAGGATAGGATAGAGGATAGGATGAGATAGACGATAGGATAGGATAGAGGATAGGATATGATAGGGGATATGATAGGATAGAGGATGGGATAGGATAGAGGATAGGATGGGATAGAGGATAGGATGGGATAGAGGATAGTATAAGATAGAGGATAGGATAGGATAGAGGATAGGAGAGGATGGAGGATAGGTTGGGTTAGAGGATAGGAAATGTTAGCTGAGAGGATAGGATAGAGGATAGTATAGGATGGAGGATAGGATAGGATGGAGGATAGGATGGAATAGAGGATAGGATGAGATAGAGGATAGGATTTGATAGAGGATGTGATAGGGTAGAGGATAGGATAGGATATAGGATAGGATAGGATAGAGGATAGGATTGGATAGAGGGTAGAATAGGATAGAGGATAGGATAGGATGGAGGATAGGATGGAATAGAGGATAGGATGAGATAGAGGATAGGATAGGATAGAGGATAGGATATGATAGAGGATAGGATAGGATAGAGGATAGGATAGGATAGAGGATAGGATGAGATAGAGGATAGGATAGGATAGAGGATAGGATATGATAGAGGATAGGATAGGATAGAGGATGGGATAGGATAGAGGATAGGATGGGATAGAGGATAGGATAAGATAGAGGATAGGAAAGGATAGACGATAGGATATGATAGAGGATAGGATAAGATAGAGGATAGGATAGGATAGAGGATAGGAGAGGATGGAGGATAGGTTGGGATAGAGGATACTAAATGTTAGATGAGAGGATAGGATAGAGGATAGTATAGGATGGAGGATAGGATAGGATGGAGGATAGGATGGGATAGAGGATAGGATGGGATAGAGGATAGGATAGGATAAATGGTAGGATACGATAGAGGATACGATAGGATAGAGGATTGTATAGGATAGAGGACAGGATAGGATGGAGGATAGGATGGGATAGAGGATAGGATAAGATAGAGGATAGGATAGGATAGAGGATAGGATGAGATAGAGGATAGGATAGGATATAGGATAGGATAGGATAGAGGATAGGATTGGATAGAGGGTAGAATAGGATAGAGGATAGGATAGGATGGACGATAGGATGGAATAGAGGATAGGATGAGATAGAGGATAGGATAGGATAGAGGATAGGATATGATAGAGGATAGGATAGGATAGAGGATAGGATGAGATAGAGGATAGGATAGGATAGAGGATAGGATATGATAGAGGATAGGATAGGATAGAGGATGGGATAGGAAAGAGGATAGGATGGGATAGAGGATAGGATGAGATAGAGGATAGGAAAGGATAGACGATAGGATATGATAGAGGATAGGATAAGATAGAGGATAGGATAGGATAGAGGATAGGAGAGGATGGAGGATAGGAGAGGATGGAGGATAGGTTGGGATAGAGGATAGGAAATGTTAGATGAGAGGATAGGATAGAGGATAGTATAGGATGGAGGATAGGATAGGATGGAGGATAGGATGGAATAGAGGATAGGATGAGATAGAGGATAGGATAAGATAGAGGATAGGATAGGATAGAGGATAGGAGAGGATGGACGATAGGATAGGATAGAGGATAGGATTGGATAGAGGGTAGAATAGGATAGAGGATAGGATAGGATGGACGATAGGATGGAATAGAGGATAGGATGAGATAGAGGATAGGATAGGATACAGGATAGGATATGATAGAGGATAGGATAGGATAGAGGATAGGATGAGATAGAGGATAGGATAGGATAGAGGATAGGATATGATAGAGGATAGGATAGGATAGAGGATGGGATAGGATAGAGGATAGGATGGGATAGAGGATAGGATGAGATAGAGGATAGGAAAGGATAGACGATAGGATATGATAGAGGATAGGATAAGATAGAGGATAGGATAGGATAGAGGATAGGAGAGGATGGAGGATAGGAGAGGATGGAGGATAGGTTGGGATAGAGGATAGGAAATGTTAGATGAG
This sequence comes from Halictus rubicundus, assembly GCF_050948215.1. Lineage (NCBI taxonomy): Eukaryota > Metazoa > Arthropoda > Insecta > Hymenoptera > Halictidae > Halictus > Halictus rubicundus. The sequence goes on from NW_027488889.1 coordinate 90,731, forward strand.
AGGATAGGATAGAGGATAGTATAGGATGGAGGATAGGATAGGATGGAGGATAGGATGGAATAGAGGATAGGATGAGATAGAGGATAGGATGAGATAGAGGATAGGATAGGATAGACGATAGGATATGATAGAGGATAGGATAGGATAGATGGTAGAATACGGTAGAGTATAGGATAGGATACAGTATAGAATAGCATAGAGGATAGGATAGGATAGAGGATAGGATATGATAGAGGATAGGATAGGATAGGATAGAGGATAGGATATGATAGAGGATAGGATAGGATAGAGGATGGGATAGGATAGAGGATAGGATAGGATATAGGATAGGATAGGATAGAGGATAGGATTGGATAGAGGGTAGAATAGGATAGAGGATAGGATAGGATGGAGGATAGGATGGAATAGAGGATAGGATGAGATAGAGGATACGATAGGATAGAGGATAGGATATGATAGAGGATAGGATAGGATAGAGGATAGGATGAGATAGAGGATAGGATAGGATAGATGGTAGAATACGGTAGAGTATAGGATAGGATACAGGATAGAATAGCATTGAGGATAGGATAGGATGGAGGATAGGAGAGGATGGAGGATAGGTTGGGATAGAGGATAGGATTGGATAGAGGGTAGAATAGGATAGAGGATAGGATAGGATGGAGGATAGGATGGAATAGAGGATAGGATGAGATAGAGGATAGGATAGGATAGACGATAGGATATGATAGAGGATAGGATAGGATAGAGGATAGGATGAGATAGAGGATAGGATAGGATAGAGGATAGGATATGATAGAGGATAGGATAGGATAGAGGATGGGATAGGATAGAGGATAGGATGGGATAGAGGATAGGATACGATAGAGGATAGGATAGGATAGACGATAGGATATGATAGAGGATAGGATAGGATAGATGGTAGAATACGGTAGAGTATAGGATAGGATACAGGATAGAATAGCATTGAGGATAGGATAGGATGGAGGATAGGAGAGGATGGAGGATAGGATAAGATAGAGGATAGGATAGGATAGACGAAAGGATATGATAGAGGATAGGATAGGATAGAGGATGGGATAGGATAGAGGATAGGATGGGATAGAGGATAGGATACGATAGAGGATAGGATAGGATAGACGATAGGATATGATAGAGGATAGGATAGGATAGATGGTAGAATACGGTAGAGTATAGGATAGGATACAGGATAGAATAGCATAGAGGATAGGAAAGGATAGAGGATAGGATATGATAGAGGATAGGATAGGATAGAGGATAGGATGAGATAGAGGATAGGATAGGATAGAGGATAGGATATGATAGAGGATAGGATAGGATAGAGGATGGGATAGGATAGAGGATAGGATAGGATATAGGATAGGATAGGATAGAGGATAGGATTGGATATAGGGTAGAATAGGATAGAGGATAGGATAGGATGGAGGATAGGATGGAATAGAGGATAGGATGAGATAGAGGATAGGATAGGATAGAGGATAGGATATGATAGAGGATAGGATAGGATAGAGGATAGGATGAGATAGAGGATAGGATAGGATAGAGGATAGGATATGATAGAGGATAGGATAGGATAGAGGATGGGATAGGATAGAGGATAGGATAGTATATAGGATAGGATATCATAGAGGATAGGATAGGATAGAGGATGGGATAGGATAGAGGATAGGATGGGATAGAGGATAGGATAAGATAGAGGATAGGATAGGATAGACGATAGGATATGATAGAGGATAGGATAGGATAGAGGATGGGATAGGATAGATGATAGGATAGGATAGAGGATAGGATAGTATACGGGATAGGATAGGATAGAGGATAGGATAGGATAGAGGATAGGATGGGATTGAGGATAGGATAGGATAGAGGATAGGATAGGATAGAGGATAGGATAGAGGATAGGATAGGATACAGGATAGGATAGGATAGAGGATTGTATAGGATAGAGGATTGTATAGGATAGATGATAGGATAGGATAGAGGATAGGATAGGATGGAGGATAGGATGGAATAGAGGATAAAATGAGATAGAGGATAGGATAGGATAGACGATAGGATATGATAGAGGATAGGATAGGATAGATGGTAGGATATGATAGAGGATATGATAGGATACAGGATAGGATACGATAGAGGATAGGATAGTATGGAGGATAGGATGGGATAGAGGATAGGATAAGATAGAGGATAGGATACGATAGAGGATAGGATAGGATAGAGGATAGGATAGGATATAGGATAGGATAGGATAGACGATAGGATTGGATAGAGGGTAGAATAGGATAGAGGATAGGATAGGATGGAGGATAGGATGGAATAGAGGATAGAATGAGATAGAGGATAGGATAGGATAGAGGATAGGATAGGATATAGGATAGGATAGGATAGAGGATAGGATTGGATAGAGGGTAGAATAGGATAGAGGATAGGATAGGATAGAGGATAGGATACGATAGAGGATAGGATAGGATAGACGATAGGATATGATAGAGGATAGGATAGTATATAGGATAGGATAGGATAGAGGATAGGATTGGATAGAGGGTAGAATAGGATAGAGGATAGGATAGGATGGAGGATAGGATATGATAGAGGATAGGATAGGATAGAGGATAGGATGAGATAGAGGATAGGATAGGATAGAGGATAGGATATCATAGAGGATAGGATAGGATAGAGGATGGGATAGGATAGAGGATAGCATGGGATAGAGGATAGGATAAGATAGAGGATAGGATAGGATAGACGATAGGATATGATAGAGGATAGGATAGGATAGAGGATGGGATAGGATAGATGATAGGATAGGATAGAGGATAGGATAGTATACGGGATAGGATAGGATAGAGGATAGGATAGGATAGAGGATAGGATGGGATTGAGGATAGGATAGGATAGAGGATAGGATAGGATAGAGGATAGGATAGAGGATAGGATAGGATACAGGATAGGATAGGATAGAGGATTGTATAGGATAGAGGATTGTATAGGATAGATGATAGGATAGGATAGAGGATAGGATAGGATGGAGGATAGGATGGAATAGAGGATAGGATGAGATAGAGGATAGGATAGGATAGAGGATAGGATATGATAGAGGATAGGATAGTATATAGGATAGGATAGGATAGAGGAAAGGATTGGATAGAGGGTAGAATAGGATAGAGGATAGGATAGGATGGAGGATAGGATAGGATGGAGGATAGGATGGAATAGAGGATAGGATGAGATAGAGGATAGGATAAGATAGAGGATAGCATGGGATAGAGGATAGGATAGGATAGATGGTAGGATACGATAGAGGATAGGTTACGATAGAGGAGAGTATAGAGGATAGGAAAGGATAGACGATAGGATAGGATAGAGGATAGGATTGGACAGCGGATAGGATAGGAGAGAGAATAGTATCGGATATATTGTAGGATGCGATAGAGGGTAGGATATGATAGAGGATAGGATAGGATACAGGATAGGATACGATAGAGGATAGGATAGGATGGAGGATAGGATGGAGGTTAGGATGGGATACAGGATAGGATAAGATAGAGGATAGGATAGGATAGACGATAGGATATGATAGAGGATAGGATAGGATAGATGGTAGGATATGATAGAGGATAGGATAGGATACAGGATAGGATACGATAGAGGATAGGATAGTATGGAGGATAGGATGGGATAGAGGGTAGGATAAGATAGAGGATAGGATACGATAGAGGATAGGATAGGATAGAGGATAGGATAGGATATAGGATAAGATAGGATAGACGATAGGATTGGATAGAGGGTAGAATAGGATAGAGGATAGGATAGGATGGAGGATAGGATGGAATAGAGGATAGGATGAGATAGAGGATAGGATAGGATAGAGGATAGGATAGGATATAGGATAGGATAGGATAGAGGATAGGATTGGATAGAGGGTAGAATAGGATAGAGGATAGGATAGGATAGAGGATAGGATAGGATATAGGATAGGATAGGATAGACGATAGGATTGGATAGAGGGTAGAATAGTATAGAGGATAGGATAGGATGGAGGATAGGATGGAATGGAGGATAGGATGAGATAGAGGATAGGATAGGATAGAGGATAGGATATGATAGATAATAGGATAGGATAGAAGATAGGATGAGATAGAGGATAGGATAGGATAGAGGATAGGATATGATAGAGGATAGGATAGGATAGAGGATAGGATGAGATAGAGGATAGGATAGGATAGAGGATAGGATATGATAGAGGATAGGATAGGATAGAGGATGGGATAGGATAGAGGATAGGATGGGATAGAGGATAGGATACGATAGAGGATAGGATAGGATAGACGATAGGATATGATAGAGGATAGGATAGGATAGATGGTAGAATACGGTAGAGTATAGGATAGGATACAGGATAGAATAGCATTGAGGATAGGATAGGATGGAGGATAGGATGGGATAGAGGATACGATAAGATAGACGATAGGATAGGATAGAGGATAGGATATGATAGAGGATAGGTTAGATGATAGGATGAGATAGTGGATAGGATAGGATAGAGGATAGGATATGATAGAGGATAGGATAGGATAGAGGATGGGAAAGGATAGAGGATAGGATAGGATATAGGATAGGATAGGATAGAGGATAGGATTGGATAGAGGGTAGAATAGGATAGAGGATAGGATAGGATGGACGATAGGATGGAATAGAGGATAGGATGAGATAGAGGATAGGATAGGATAGAGGATAGGATATGATAGAGGATAGGATAGGATAGAGGATAGGATGAGATAGAGGATAGGATAGGATAGAGGATAGGATATGATAGAGGATAGGATAGGATAGAGGATGGGATAGGATAGAGGATAGGATAGGATATAGGATAGGATAGGATAGAGGATAGGATTGGATAGAGGGTAGAATAGGATAGAGGATAGGATAGGATGGAGGATAGGATGGAATAGAGGATAGGATGAGATAGAGGATAGGATAGGATAGAGGATAGGATAGGATATAGGATAGGATAGGATAGAGGATAGGATTGGATAGAGGGTAGAATAGGATAGAGGATAGGATAGGATGGAGGATAGGATGGAATAGAGGATAGGATGAGATAGAGGATAGGATAGGATAGAGGATAGGATATGATAGAGGATAGGATAGGATAGAGGATGGGATGAGATAGAGGATAGGATAGGATAGAGGATAGGATATGATAGAGGATAGGATAGGATAGAGGATGGGATAGGATAGAGGATAGGATAGAGCATAGGATAGGGTACAGGATAGGATACGATAGAGGATTGTATAGGATAGATGATAGGATAGGATGGAGGATAGGATATGATAGAGGATAGGATTGGATAGAGGATAGGATACGGTAGAGGATAGGATAGGATAGAGGATAGTATAGGATAGAGGATAGGATAAGATGGAGGATAGGATAGGATAGACGATAGGATATGATAGAGGATAGGATAGGATAGAGGATGGGATAGGATAGATGATAGGATAGGATAGAGGATAGGATAGTATACGGGATAGGATAGGATAGAGGATAGGATAGGATAGAGGATAGGATGGGATTGTGGATAGGATAGGATAGAGGATAGGATAGGATAGAGGATAGGATAGAGTATAGGATAGGATACAGGATAGGATAGGATAGAGGATTGTATAGGATAGAGGATTGTATAGGATAGATGATAGGATAGGATAGAGGATAGGATAGGATGGAGGATAGGATGGAATAGAGGATAGGATGAGATAGAGGATAGGATAGGATAGAGGATAGGATATGATAGAGGATAGGATAGTATATAGGATAGGATAGGATAGAGGATAGGATTGGATAGAGGGTAGAATAGGATAGAGGATAGGATAGGATGGAGGATAGGATAGGATGGAGGATATTATGGAATAGAGGATAGGATGAGATAGAGGATAGGATAAGATAGAGGATAGCATGGGATAGAGGATAGGATAGGATAGATGGTAGGATACGATAGAGGATAGGTTACGATAGAGGAGAGTATAGAGGATAGGAAAGGATAGACGATAGGATAGGATAGAGGATAGGATTGGACAGCGGATAGGATAGGAGAGAGAATAGTATCGGATATATTGTAGGATGCGATAGAGGGTAGGATATGATAGAGGATAGGATAGGATACAGGATAGGATACGATAGAGGATAGGATAGGATAGAGGATGGGATATGATAGAGGATAGGATAGGATAGACGATAGGATTGGATAGAGGGTAGAATAGGATAGAGGATAGGGTAGGATGGAGGATAGGATGGAATAGAGGATAGGATGAGATAGAGGATAGGATAGGATAGAGGATAGGATAGGATATAGGATAGGATAGGATAGAGGATAGGATTGGATAGAGGGTAGAATAGGATAGAGGATAGGATAGGATAGAGGATAGGATAGGATATAGGATAGGATAGGATAGACGATAGGATTGGATAGAGGGTAGAATAGGATAGAGGATAGGATAGGATGGAGGATAGGATGGAATGGAGGATAGGATGAGATAGAGGATAGGATAGGATAGAGGATAGGATATGATAGATAATAGGATAGGATAGAAGATAGGATGAGATAGAGGATAGGATAGGATAGAGGATAGGATATGATAGAGGATAGGATAGGATAGAGGATGGGATATGATAGAGGATAGGATAGGATAGATGGTAGAATACGGTAGAGTATAGGATAGGATAGAGGATAGTATACGCTAGAGGACAGGATAGGATGGAGGATAGGATGGGATAGAGGATAGGATAGGATAGAGGATAGCATAGGATAGAGGAATAGGATAGGATAGAGGATAGGATACGATAGAGGATGGGATAGGATAGAGGATAGCATAGGATATAGGATAGGATAGGATACAGGATAGGATACAATAGAGGATAGGATAGGATGGAGGATAGGATGGGATAGAGTATAGGATAAGATAGAGGATAGGATAGGATAGAGGATAGGATATGATAGAGGATAGGATACGATAGAGGATGGTATAGGATAGAGGATAGGATAGGATAGAGGATAGGATAGGATAGAGGATAGGATATGATAGAGGATAGGATAGGATAGATGGTAGAATACGGTAGAGTATAGGATAGGATAGAGGATAGTATACGCTAGAGGACAGGATAGGATGGAGGATAGGATGGGATAGAGGATAGGATGGGATAGAGGATAGCATAGGATAGAGGAATAGGATAGGATAGAGGATAGGATACGATAGAGGATGGGATAGGATAGAGGATAGGATAGGATAGAGGATAGGATTGGATAGAGAATAGGATACGATAGAGGATGGGATAGGATAGAGGACAGGATAGGATAGAGGATAGGATAGGATAGTTGGTAGGATAGGATAGAGGATAGGATACGATAGAGGATACAATAGGATAGAGGATAGGATAGGATTGAGGATAGTATATGATAGAGGATAGGATAGGATAGATGGTAGGATACGGTAGAGGAAAGGATTGGATAGATGGTAGGATACGGTAGAGGATACGATAGGATAGGATAGAGGATAGGATAGGATAGAGGATAGCATATGATAGAGGAATAGAATAGCATAGAGGATAGGGTACTATGGAGGATAGGCTGGAATAGAGGATAGGATGGAATAGAGGATAGGATGAGATAGAGGATAGGATAGGATAGAGGATAGGATATGATAGAGGATAGGATAGGATAGAGGATGGGATACGATAGCGGATAGGATGGGATAGAGGATAGGATAGGATAGATGGTAGGATACGATAGAGGATAGGATACGATATAGGATAGAATAGGATAGAGGAAAGGATAGGATAAAGGATAGGATACGATAGAGGATAGGATTGGATAGAGGATAGGATAGGATTGAGGATAGGATATGATAGAGGACAGCTTTGGATAGAGGAGAGTATAGAGGATAGGAAAGGATAGACGATAGGATAGGATAGAGGCTAGAATAGGATAGAGGATAGGATTGGACAGCGGATAGGATAGGATAGAGAATAGTATCGGATATATGACAGGATGCGATAGAGGACAGGATAGGATAAATGATAGGATAGGATAGCGGATAGGATAGGATAGTGGATAGGAAAGGATAGAGGATAGGATAGGATAGAGGATAGGATAGGATATAGGATAGGATAGGATAGACGATAGGATTGGATAGAGGGTAGAATAGGATAGAGGATAGGATAGGATGGAGGATAGGATGGAATAGAGGATAGGATGAGATAGAGGATAGGATAGGATGGAGGATAGGATGGAATAGAGGATAGGATGAGATAGAGGATAGGATAGGATAGAGGATAGGATAAGATGGAGGATAGGATGGGATAGAGGATAGGATAAGATAGAGGATAGGATAGGATAGAGGATAGGATAGGATAGAGGATAGGATAGGATATAGGATAGGATAGGATAGACGATAGGATTGGATAGAGGGTAGAATAGGATAGAGGATAGGATAGGATGGAGGATAGGATGGAATAGAGGATAGGATGAGATAGAGGATAGGATAGGATAGAGGATAGGATATGATAGATAATAGGATAGGATAGAAGATAGGATGAGATAGAGGATAGGGTAGGATAGAGGATAGGATATGATAGAGGATAGGATAGGATAGAGGATGGGATAGGATAGAGGATAGTATAGGATGGAGGATAGGATAGGATGGAGGATAGGATGGGATAGAGGATATGATAGGATAAATGGTAGGATACGATAGAGGATAAGATAGGATGGAGGATAGGATGGGATAGAGGATATGGTAAGATAGAGGATAGGATAGGACAGAGGATAGGATATGATAGAGGATAGGATAGGATACATGGTAGGATACGTTAGAGGATAGGATAGGATAGAGGATAGTATAGGATAGAGGATAGGATAGGATGGAGGATAGGATGGGATAGAGGATACGATAAGATAGGATAGAGGATAGGATAGGATAGAGGATAGGATAGGATAGAGGATAGGATAGGATATAGGATTGGATAGGATAGAGGATAGGATTGGATAGAGGATACGATGAGATAGAGGATAGGATAGGATATAGGATAGAATAGCATAGAGGATAGGATAGGATGGAGGATAGGATGGAATAGAGGATAGGATGAGATAGAGGATAGGATAGGATAGAGGAGAGGATATGATAGAGGCTAGGATAGGATAGAGGATAGGATGAGATAGAGGATAGGATAGGGTAGAGGATAGGATATGATAGAGGATAGGATAGGATAGAGAATGGGATAGGATAGAGGATAGGATGGGATAGAGGATAGCATGGGATAGAGGATAGGATAGGATAGATGGTAGGATACGATAGAGGATAGGTTACGATAGAGGAGAGTATAGAGGATAGGAAAGGATAGACGATAGGATAGGATAGAGGATAGGATTGGACAGCGGATAGGATAGGAGAGGGAATAGTATCGGATATATGGTAGGATGCGATAGAGGGTAGGATATGATAGAGGATAGGATAGGATACAGGATAGGATACGATAGAGGATAGGATAGGATGGAGGATAGGATGGAGGTTAGGATGGGATACAGGATAGGATAAGATAGAGGATAGGATAGGATAGACGATAGGATATGATAGAGGATAGGATAGGATAGATGGTAGGATATGATGGAGGATAGGATAGGATGGAGGATAGGATGGGATAGAGGATATAATAGGATAAATGGTAGGATACGATAGAGGATAAGATAGGATGGAGGATAGGATGGGATATACGATATGGTAAGATAGAGGATAGGATAGGACAGAGGATAGGATATGATAGAGGATAGGATAGGATACATGGTAGGATACGTTAGAGGATAGGATAGGATAGAGGATAGTATAGGATAGAGGATAGGATAGGATGGAGGATAGGATGGGATAGAGGATACGATAAGATAGGATAGAGGATAGGATAGGATAGAGGATAGGATAAGATAGAGGATAGGATAGGATAGACGATAGGATATGATAGAGGATAGGATAGGATAGATGGTAGAATACGGTAGAGTATAGGATAGGATACAGGATAGAATAGCATTGAGGATAGGATAGGATGGAGGATAGGAGAGGATGGAGGATAGGTTGGGATAGAGGATAGGAAATGTTAGATGAGAGGATAGGATAGAGGATAGTATAGGATGGAGGATAGGATAGGATGGAGGATAGGATGGAATAGAGGATAGGATGAGATAGAGGATAGGATTGGATAGACGAAAGGATATGATAGAGGATAGGATAGGATAGAGGATGGGATAGGATACATGGTAGGATACGTTAGAGGATAGGATAGGATAGAGGATAGTATAGGATAGAGGATAGGATAGGATGGAGGATAGGATGGGATAGAGGATACGATAAGATAGGATAGAGGATAGGATAGGATAGAGGATAGGATAAGATAGAGGATAGGATAGGATAGACGATAGGATATGATAGAGGATAGGATAGGATAGATGGTAGAATACGGTAGAGTATAGGATAGGATACAGGATAGAATAGCATTGAGGATAGGATAGGATGGAGGATAGGAGAGGATAGAGGATAGGATATGATAGAGGATAGGATAGGATAGAGGATAGGATAAGATAGAGGATAGGATAGGATGGAGGATAGGATATGATAGAGGATAGGATAGGATAGAGGATAGGATGAGATAGAGGATAGGATATGATAGAGGATAGGATAGGATAGAGGATGGGATAGGATAGAGGATAGGATAGGATATAGGATAGGATAGGATAGATGATAGGATTGGATAGAGGGTAGAATTGGATAGAGGATAGGATAGGATGGAGGATAGGATGGAATAGAGGATAGGATGAGATAGAGGATAGGATAGGATAGAGGATAGGATATGATAGAGGATAGGATAGGATAGAGGATAGGATAAGATAGAGGATAGGATTGGATAGACGAAAGGATATGATAGAGGATAGGATAGGATAGAGGATGGGATAGGATAGAGGATAGGATGGGATAGAGGATAGGATACGATAGAGGATAGGATAGGATAGACGATAGGATATGATAGAGGATAGGGTAGGATAGAGGATGGGATAGGATAGAGGATAGGATAGTATATAGGATAGGATAGGATAGAGGATAGGAATGGATAGAGGGTAGAATAGGATAGAGGATAGGATAGGATGGAGGATAGGATATGATAGAGGATAGGATAGGATAGAGGATAGGATGAGATAGAGGATAGGATAGGATAGAGGATAGGATATCATAGAGGATAGGATAGGATAGAGGATGGAATAGGATAGAGGATAGGATGGGATAGAGGATAGGATAAGATAGAGGATAGGATAGGATAGACGATAGGATATGATAGAGGATAGGATAGGATAGAGGATGGGATAGGATAGATGATAGGATAGGATAGAGGATAGGATAGTATACGGGATAGGATAGGATAGAGGATAGGATAGGATAGAGGATAGGATGGGATTGAGGATAGGATAGGATAGAGGATAGGATAGGATAGAGGATAGGATAGAGGATAGGATAGGATACAGGATAGGATAGGATAGAGGATAGGATATGATAGAGGATAGGATAGGATAGAGGATAGGATGAGATAGAGGATAGGATATGATAGAGGATAGGATATGATAGAGGATAGGATGAGATAGAGGATAGGATAAGATAGAGGATAGCATGGGATAGAGGATAGGATAGGATAGATGGTAGGATACGATAGAGGATAGGTTACGATAGAGGAGAGTATAGAGGATAGGAAAGGATAGACGATAGGATAGGATAGAGGATAGGATTGGACAGCGGATAGGATAGGAGAGAGAATAGTATCGGATATATGGTTGGATGCGATAGAGGGTAGGATATGATAGAGGATAGGATAGGATACAGGATAGGATACGATAGAGGATAGGATAGGATGGAGGATAGGATGGAGGTTAGGATGGGATACAGGATAGGATAAGATAGAGGATAGGATAGGATAGACGATAGGATATGATAGAGGATAGGATAGGATAGATGGTAGGATATGATAGAGGATAGGATAGGATACAGGATAGGATACGATAGAGGATAGGATAGTATGGAGGATAGGATGGGATAGAGGATAGGATAAGATAGAGGATAGGATAGGATAGAGGATAGGATATCATAGAGGATAGGATAGGATAGAGGATAGGATGGGATAGAAGATAGGATGGGATACAGGATAGGATACGATAGAGGTTGGGTAGGATGGAGGATAGGATGGGATAGAGGATAGGATAAGATAGAGGATAGCATAGGATAGAGGAATAGGATAGGATAGAGGATAGGATACGATAGAGGATGGGATAGGATAGAGGATAGGATAGGATAGAGGATAGGATTGGATAGAGGATAGGATACGATAGAGGATGGGATAGGATAGAGGATAGGATGGGATAGAAGATAGGATGGGATAGAGGATAGGATAGGATAGATGGTAGGATACGATAGAGGATAGGATAGGATAGCTGAGAGGATAGGATAGAGGATAGGATAGGATAGACGATAGGATAGGATGGAGGATAGGATGGAATAGAGGATAGGATGAGAAAGAGGATAGGATAGGATAGAGGATAGGATATGATAGAGGATAGGATAGGATAGAGGATGGGATGAGATAGAGGATAGGATAGGATAGAGGATAGGATATGATAGAGGATAGGATAGGATAGAGGATGGGATAGGATAGAGGATAGGATAGTAAATAGGATAGGATAGGATAGAGGATAGGATTGGATAGAGGGTAGAATAGGATAGAGGATAGGATAGAATGGAGGATAGGATATGATAGAGGATAGGATAGGATAGAGGATAGGATGAGATAGAGGATAGGATAGGATAGGGGATAGGATATCATAGAGGATAGGATAGGATAGAGGATGGGATAGGAAAGAGGATAGGATGGGATAGAGGATAGGATAGGATGGAGGATAGTATTCGATAGAGGATAGGATAAGATGGAATATAGGATAGGACTGAGGATAGGATGTGATGGAAGATAGGATAGGATAGATGGTAGGATACGGTAGAGGATAGGATTGGATAGATGGTAGGATACGATAGAGGATAGGATTCGATAGAGGAGAGTATAGAGGATAGGAAAGGATAGACGATAGGATAGGATAGAGGCTAGAATAGGATAGAGGATAGGATTGGACAGCGGATAGGATAGGATAGAGAATAGTATCGGATATATGGCAGGATGCGATAGAGGATAGGATAGGATAAATGATAGGATAGGATAGCGGATAGGATAGGATAGTGGATAGGAAAGGATAGAGGATAGGATAGGATAGAGGATAGTATAGGATAGATGATAGGATAGGATGGAGGATAGAATAGGATAGAGGATAGCATAGGATAGAGGAATAGGATAGGATAGAGTATAGGATTGGATAGAGGATAGGATAGGATAGACGATAGGATATGATAGAGGATAGGATAGGATAGAGGATGGGATAGGATAGAGGATAGGATGGGATAGAGGATAGGATACGATAGAGGATAGGATAGGATAGACGATAGGATATGATAGAGGATAGGATAGGATAGATGGTAGAATACGGTAGAGTATAGGATAGGATACAGGATAGAATAGCATAGAGGATAGGATAGGATAGAGGATAGGATATGATAGAGGATAGGATAGGATAGGATAGAGGATAGGATATGATAGAGGATAGGATAGGATAGAGGATGGGATAGGATAGAGGATAGGATAGGATATAGGATAGGATAGGATAGAGGATAGGATTGGATAGAGGGTAGGATGAGATAGAGGATAGGATATGATAGAGGATAGGATAGGATAGAGGATGGGATAGGATAGAGGATAGGATAGGATATAGGATAGGATAGGATAGATGATAGGATTGGATAGAGGGTAGAATTGGATAGAGGATAGGATAGGATGGAGGATAGGATGGAATAGAGGATAGGATGAGATAGAGGATAGGATAGGATAGAGGATAGGATATGATAGAGGATAGGATAGGATAGAGGATAGGATAAGATAGAGGATAGGATTGGATAGACGAAAGGATATGATAGAGGATAGGATAGGATAGAGGATGGGATAGGATAGAGGATAGGATGGGATAGAGGATAGGATACGATAGAGGATAGGATAGGATAGACGATAGGATATGATAGAGGATAGGGTAGGATAGAGGATGGGATAGGATAGAGGATAGGATAGTATATAGGATAGGATAGGATAGAGGATAGGAATGGATAGAGGGTAGAATAGGATAGAGGATAGGATAGGATGGAGGATAGGATATGATAGAGGATAGGATAGGATAGAGGATAGGATGAGATAGAGGATAGGATAGGATAGAGGATAGGATATCATAGAGGATAGGATAGGATAGAGGATGGAATAGGATAGAGGATAGGATGGGATAGAGGATAGGATAAGATAGAGGATAGGATAGGATAGACGATAGGATATGATAGAGGATAGGATAGGATAGAGGATGGGATAGGATAGATGATAGGATAGGATAGAGGATAGGATAGTATACGGGATAGGATAGGATAGAGGATAGGATAGGATAGAGGATAGGATGGGATTGAGGATAGGATAGGATAGAGGATAGGATAGGATAGAGGATAGGATAGAGGATAGGATAGGATACAGGATAGGATAGGATAGAGGATAGGATATGATAGAGGATAGGATAGGATAGAGGATAGGATGAGATAGAGGATAGGATATGATAGAGGATAGGATATGATAGAGGATAGGATGAGATAGAGGATAGGATAAGATAGAGGATAGCATGGGATAGAGGATAGGATAGGATAGATGGTAGGATACGATAGAGGATAGGTTACGATAGAGGAGAGTATAGAGGATAGGAAAGGATAGACGATAGGATAGGATAGAGGATAGGATTGGACAGCGGATAGGATAGGAGAGAGAATAGTATCGGATATATGGTTGGATGCGATAGAGGGTAGGATATGATAGAGGATAGGATAGGATACAGGATAGGATACGATAGAGGATAGGATAGGATGGAGGATAGGATGGAGGTTAGGATGGGATACAGGATAGGATAAGATAGAGGATAGGATAGGATAGACGATAGGATATGATAGAGGATAGGATAGGATAGATGGTAGGATATGATAGAGGATAGGATAGGATACAGGATAGGATACGATAGAGGATAGGATAGTATGGAGGATAGGATGGGATAGAGGATAGGATAAGATAGAGGATAGGATAGGATAGAGGATAGGATATCATAGAGGATAGGATAGGATAGAGGATAGGATGGGATAGAAGATAGGATGGGATACAGGATAGGATACGATAGAGGTTGGGTAGGATGGAGGATAGGATGGGATAGAGGATAGGATAAGATAGAGGATAGCATAGGATAGAGGAATAGGATAGGATAGAGGATAGGATACGATAGAGGATGGGATAGGATAGAGGATAGGATAGGATAGAGGATAGGATTGGATAGAGGATAGGATACGATAGAGGATGGGATAGGATAGAGGATAGGATGGGATAGAAGATAGGATGGGATAGAGGATAGGATAGGATAGATGGTAGGATACGATAGAGGATAGGATAGGATAGCTGAGAGGATAGGATAGAGGATAGGATAGGATAGACGATAGGATAGGATGGAGGATAGGATGGAATAGAGGATAGGATGAGATAGAGGATAGGATAGGATAGAGGATAGGATATGATAGAGGATAGGATAGGATAGAGGATGGGATGAGATAGAGGATAGGATAGGATAGAGGATAGGATATGATAGAGGATAGGATAGGATAGAGGATGGGATAGGATAGAGGATAGGATAGTAAATAGGATAGGATAGGATAGAGGATAGGATTGGATAGAGGGTAGAATAGGATAGAGGATAGGATAGAATGGAGGATAGGATATGATAGAGGATAGGATAGGATAGAGGATAGGATGAGATAGAGGATAGGATAGGATAGGGGATAGGATATCATAGAGGATAGGATAGGATAGAGGATGGGATAGGAAAGAGGATAGGATGGGATAGAGGATAGGATAGGATGGAGGATAGTATTGGATAGAGGATAGGATAAGATGGAATATAGGATAGGACTGAGGATAGGATGTGATGGAAGATAGGATAGGATAGATGGTAGGATACGGTAGAGGATAGGATTGGATAGATGGTAGGATACGATAGAGGATAGGATTCGATAGAGGAGAGTATAGAGGATAGGAAAGGATAGACGATAGGATAGGATAGAGGCTAGAATAGGATAGAGGATAGGATTGGACAGCGGATAGGATAGGATAGAGAATAGTATCGGATATATGGCAGGATGCGATAGAGGATAGGATAGGATAAATGATAGGATAGGATAGCGGATAGGATAGGATAGTGGATAGGAAAGGATAGAGGATAGGATAGGATAGAGGATAGTATAGGATAGATGATAGGATAGGATGGAGGATAGAATAGGATAGAGGATAGCATAGGATAGAGGAATAGGATAGGATAGAGTATAGGATTGGATAGAGGATAGGATAGAATAGAGGATAGGATAGGATAGAGGATAGGATGGGATAGAGGATAGGATAGGATAGATGGTAGGATACGATAGAGGATAGGATACGATATAGGATAGAATAGGATAGAGGATAGGATAGGATAAAGGATAGGATACGATAGAGGATACGATAAGATAGAGGATAGGATAGGATATAGGATAGGATATGATAGAGGATAGGATAGGATAGAGGATGGGATAGGATAGAGGATAGGATGGGATAGAGGATAGGATGGGATAGAGGATAGTATAAGATAGAGGATAGGATAGGATAGAGGATAGGAGAGGATGGAGGATAGGTTGGGATAGAGGATAGGAAATGTTAGATGAGCGGATAGGATAGAGGATAGTATAGGATGGAGGATAGGATAGGATGGAGGATAGGATGGAATAGAGGATAGGATGAGATAGAGGATAGGATAGGATAGAGGATGGGATAGGATAGAGGATAGGATAGGATATAGGATAGGATAGGATAGAGGATAGGATTGGATAGAGGGTAGAATAGGATAGAGGATAGGATAGGATGGAGGATAGGATGGAATAGAGGATAGGATGAGATAGAGGATAGGATAGGATAGAGGATAGGATATGATAGAGGATAGGATAGGATAGATAATGGGATAGGATAGAGGATAGGATAGTATATAGGATAGGATAGGATAGAGGATAGGATTGGATAGAGGGTAGAATAGGATAGAGGATAGGATAGGATGGAGGATAGGATATGATAGAGGATAGGATAGGATAGAGGAAAGGATGAGATAGAGGATAGGATAGGATAGAGGATAGGATATCATAGAGGATAGGATAGGATAGAGGATGGGATAGGATAGAGGATAGGATGGGATAGAGGATAGGATAAGATAGAGGATAGGATAGGATAGACGATAGGATATGATAGAGGATAGGATAGGATAGATGGTAGAATACGGTAGAGTATAGGATAGGATACAGGATAGAATAGCATAGAGGATAGGATAGGATAGAGGATAGGATATGATAGAGGATAGGATAGGATAGGATAGAGGATAGGATATGATAGAGGATAGGATAGGATAGAGGATAGGATTGGATAGAGGATAGGATACGATAGAGGATGGGATAGGATAGAGGATAGGATAGGATAGAGGATAGGATAGGATAGTTGGTAGGATAGGATAGAGGATAGGATACGATAGAGGATAGAATAGGATAGAGTATAGGATAGGATAAAGGATAGGATACGATAGAGGATAGGATTGGATAGAGGATAGGATACGATAGAGGATAGGATAGGATGGAGGATAGTATTGGATAGAGGATAGGATAAGATGGAAGATAGGATAGGACTGAGGATAGGATGTGATGGAAGATAGGATAGGATAGATGGTAGGATACGGTAGAGGATAGGATTGGATAGATGGTAGGATACGATAGAGGATAGGATACGATAGAGGAGAGTATAGAGGATAGGAAAGGATAGACGATAGGATAGGATAGAGGCTAGAATAGGATAGAGGATAGGATTGGACAGCGGATAGGATAGGATAGAGAATAGTATCGGATATATGGCAGGATGCGATAGAGGATAGGATAGGATAAATGATAGGATAGGATAGCGGATAGGATAGGATAGTGGATAGGAAAGGATAGAGGATAGGATAGGATAGAGGATAGTATAGGATAGATGATAGGATAGGATGGAGGATAGAATAGGATAGAGGATAGCATAGGATAGAGGAATAGGATAGGATAGAGTATAGTATTGGATAGAGGATAGGATAGAATAGAGGATAGGATAGGATAGAGGATAGGATGGGATAGAGGATAGGATAGGATAGATGGTAGGATACGATAGAGGATAGGATACGATATAGGATAGAATAGGATACAGGATAGGATAGGATAAAGGATAGGATACGATAGAGGATACGATAAGATAGAGGATAGGATAGGATATAGGATAGGATATGATAGAGGATAGGATAGGATAGAGGATGGGATAGGATAGAGGATAGGATGGGATAGAGGATAGGATGGGATAGAGGATAGTATAAGATAGAGGATAGGATAGGATAGAGGATAGGAGAGGATGGAGGATAGGTTGGGATAGAGGATAGGAAATGTTAGATGAGCGGATAGGATAGAGGATAGTATAGGATGGAGGATAGGATAGGATGGAGGATAGGATGGAATAGAGGATAGGATGAGATAGAGGATAGGATAGGATAGAGGATGGGATAGGATAGAGGATAGGATAGGATATAGGATAGGATAGGATAGAGGATAGGATTGGATAGAGGGTAGAATAGGATAGAGGATAGGATAGGATGGAGGATAGGATGGAATAGAGGATAGGATGAGATAGAGGATAGGATAGGATAGAGGATAGGATATGATAGAGGATAGGATAGGATAGATAATGGGATAGGATAGAGGATAGGATAGTATATAGGATAGGATAGGATAGAGGATAGGATTGGATAGAGGGTAGAATAGGATAGAGGATAGGATAGGATGGAGGATAGGATATGATAGAGGATAGGATAGGATAGAGGAAAGGATGAGATAGAGGATAGGATAGGATAGAGGATAGGATATCATAGAGGATAGGATAGGATAGAGGATGGGATAGGATAGAGGATAGGATGGGATAGAGGATAGGATAAGATAGAGGATAGGATAGGATAGACGATAGGATATGATAGAGGATAGGATAGGATAGAGGATGGGATAGGATAGAGGATAGGATGGGATAGAGGATAGGATACGATAGAGGATAGGATAGGATAGACGATAGGATATGATAGAGGATAGGATAGGATAGATGGTAGAATACGGTAGAGTATAGGATAGGATACAGGATAGAATAGCATAGAGGATAGGATAGGATAGAGGATAGGATATGATAGAGGATAGGATAGGATAGGATAGAGGATAGGATATGATAGAGGATAGGATAGGATAGAGGATGGGATAGGATAGAGGATAGGATAGGATATAGGATAGGATAGGATAGAGGATAGGATTGGATAGAGGGTAGAATAGGATAGAGGATAGGATAGGATGGAGGATAGGATGGAATAGAGGATAGGATGAGATAGAGGATAGGATAGGATAGAGGATAGGATATGATAGAGGATAGGATAGGATAGAGGATGGGATAGGATAGAGGATAGGATGGGATAGAGGATAGGATACGATAGAGGATAGGATAGGATAGACGATAGGATATGATAGAGGATAGGATAGGATAGATGGTAGAATACGGTAGAGTATAGGATAGGATACAGGATAGAATAGCATTGAGGATAGGATAGGATGGAGGATAGGAGAGGATGGAGGATGGGATAGGATAGAGGATAGGATAGTATATAGGATAGGATAGGATAGAGGATAGGAATGGATAGAGGGTAGAATAGGATAGAGGATAGGATAGGATGGAGGATAGGATATGATAGAGGATAGGATAGGATAGAGGATAGGATGAGATAGAGGATAGGATAGGATAGGGGATAGGATATCATAGAGGATAGGATAGGATAGAGGATGGGATAGGAAAGAGGATAGGATGGGATAGAGGATAGGATAAGATAGAGGATAGGATAGGATAGACGATAGGATATGATAGAGGATAGGATAGGATAGAGGATGGGATAGGATAGATGATAGGATAGGATAGAGGATAGGATAGTATACGGGATAGGATAGGATAGAGGATAGGATAGGATAGAGGATAGGATGGGATTGAGGATAGGATAGGATAGAGGATAGGATAGGATAGAGGATAGGATACGATAGAGGATAGGATAGGATGGAGGATAGGATGGAGGTTAGGATGGGATACAGGATAGGATAAGATAGAGGATAGACGATAGGATAGACGATAGGATATGATAGAGGGTAGGATAGGATAGATGGTAGGATATGATAGAGGATAGGATAGGATACAGGATAGGATACGATAGAGGATAGGATAGTATGGAGGATAGGATGGGATAGAGGATAGGATAAGATAGAGGATAGGATACGATAGAGGACAGGATAGGATAGAGGATAGGATAGGATATAGGATAGGATAGGATAGAGGATAGGATACGATATAGGATAGAATAGGATAGAGGATAGGATAGGATAGAGGATGGGATAGGATAGAGGATAGGATGGGATAGAGGATAGGATAAGATAGAGGATAGGATAGGATAGACGATAGGATATGATAGAGGATAGGATAGGATAGAGGATGGGATAGGATAGAGGATAGGATAGGATATAGGATAGGATAGGATAGAGGATAGGATTGGATAGAGGGTAGAATAGGATAGAGGATAGGATAGGATGGAGGATAGGATGGAATAGAGGATAGGATGAGATAGAGGATAGGATAGGATAGAGGATAGGATATGATAGAGGATAGGATAGGATAGATAATGGGATAGGATAGAGGATAGGATAGTATATAGGATAGGATAGGATAGAGGATAGGATTGGATAGAGGGTAGAATAGGATAGAGGATAGGATAGGATGGAGGATAGGATATGATAGAGGATAGGATAGGATAGAGGAAAGGATGAGATAGAGGATAGGATAGGATAGAGGATAGGATATCATAGAGGATAGGATAGGATAGAGGATGGGATAGGATAGAGGATAGGATGGGATAGAGGATAGGATAAGATAGAGGATAGGATAGGATAGACGATAGGATATGATAGAGGATAGGATAGGATAGAGGATGGGATAGGATAGAGGATAGGATGGGATAGAGGATAGGATACGATAGAGGATAGGATAGGATAGACGATAGGATATGATAGAGGATAGGATAGGATAGATGGTAGAATACGGTAGAGTATAGGATAGGATACAGGATAGAATAGCATAGAGGATAGGATAGGATAGAGGATAGGATATGATAGAGGATAGGATAGGATAGGATAGAGGATAGGATATGATAGAGGATAGGATAGGATAGAGGATGGGATAGGATAGAGGATAGGATAGGATATAGGATAGGATAGGATAGAGGATAGGATTGGATAGATGGTAGAATAGGATAGAGGATAGGATAGGATGGAGGATAGGATGGAATAGAGGATAGGATGAGATAGAGGATAGGATAGGATAGAGGATAGGATATGATAGAGGATAGGATAGGATAGAGGATGGGATAGGATAGAGGATAGGATGGGATAGAGGATAGGATACGATAGAGGATAGGATAGGATAGACGATAGGATATGATAGAGGATAGGATAGGATAGATGGTAGAATACGGTAGAGTATAGGATAGGATACAGGATAGAATAGCATTGAGGATAGGATAGGATGGAGGATAGGAGAGGATGGAGGATGGGATAGGGTAGAGGATAGGATAGTATATAGGATAGGATAGGATAGAGGATAGGAATGGATAGAGGGTAGAATAGGATAGAGGATAGGATAGGATGGAGGATAGGATATGATAGAGGATAGGATAGGATAGAGGATAGGATGAGATAGAGGATAGGATAGGATAGAGGATAGGATATCATAGAGGATAGGATAGGATAGAGGATGGGATAGGAAAGAGGATAGGATGGGATAGAGGATAGGATAAGATAGAGGATAGGATAGGATAGACGATAGGATATGATAGAGGATAGGATAGGATAGAGGATGGGATAGGATAGATGATAGGATAGGATAGAGGATAGGATAGTATACGGGATAGGATAGGATAGAGGATAGGATAGGATAGAGGATAGGATGGGATTGAGGATAGGATAGGATAGAGGATAGGATAGGATAGAGGATAGGATACGATAGAGGATAGGATAGGATGGAGGATAGGATGGAGGTTAGGATGGGATACAGGATAGGATAAGATAGAGGATAGACGATAGGATAGACGATAGGATATGATAGAGGGTAGGATAGGATAGATGGTAGGATATGATAGAGGATAGGATAGGATACAGGATAGGATACGATAGAGGATAGGATAGTATGGAGGATAGGATGGGATAGAGGATAGGATAAGATAGAGGATAGGATACGATAGAGGACAGGATAGGATAGAGGATAGGATAGGATATAGGATAGGATAGGATAGAGGATAGGATACGATATAGGATAGAATAGGATAGAGGATAGGATAGGATAGAGGATGGGATAGGATAGAGGATAGGATGGGATAGAGGATAGGATAAGATAGAGGATAGGATAGGATAGACGATAGGATATGATAGAGGATAGGATAGGATAGAGGATGGGATAGGATAGAGGATAGGATAGGATATAGGATAGGATAGGATAGAGGATAGGATTGGATAGAGGGTAGAATAGGATAGAGGATAGGATAGGATGGAGGATAGGATGGAATAGAGGATAGGATGAGATAGAGGATAGGATAGGATAGAGGATAGGATATGATAGAGGATAGGATAGGATAGATAATGGGATAGGATAGAGGATAGGATAGTATATAGGATAGGATAGGATAGAGGATAGGATTGGATAGAGGGTAGAATAGGATAGAGGATAGGATAGGATGGAGGATAGGATATGATAGAGGATAGGATAGGATAGAGGAAAGGATGAGATAGAGGATAGGATAGGATAGAGGATAGGATATCATAGAGGATAGGATAGGATAGAGGATGGGATAGGATAGAGGATAGGATGGGATAGAGGATAGGATAAGATAGAGGATAGGATAGGATAGACGATAGGATATGATAGAGGATAGGATAGGATAGAGGATGGGATAGGATAGAGGATAGGATGGGATAGAAGATAGGATACGATAGAGGATAGGATAGGATAGACGATAGGATATGATAGAGGATAGGATAGGATAGATGGTAGAATACGGTAGAGTATAGGATAGGATACAGGATAGAATAGCATAGAGGATAGGATAGGATAGAGGATAGGATATGATAGAGGATAGGATAGGATAGGATAGAGGATAGGATATGATAGAGGATAGGATAGGATAGAGGATGGGATAGGATAGAGGATAGGATAGGATATAGGATAGGATAGGATAGAGGATAGGATTGGATAGATGGTAGAATAGGATAGAGGATAGGATAGGATGGAGGATAGGATGGAATAGAGGATAGGATGAGATAGAGGATAGGATAGGATAGAGGATAGGATATGATAGAGGATAGGATAGGATAGAGGATGGGATAGGATAGAGGATAGGATGGGATAGAGGATAGGATACGATAGAGGATAGGATAGGATAGACGATAGGATATGATAGAGGATAGGATAGGATAGATGGTAGAATACGGTAGAGTATAGGATAGGATACAGGATAGAATAGCATTGAGGATAGGATAGGATGGAGGATAGGAGAGGATGGAGGATGGGATAGGGTAGAGGATAGGATAGTATATAGGATAGGATAGGATAGAGGATAGGAATGGATAGAGGGTAGAATAGGATAGAGGATAGGATAGGATGGAGGATAGGATATGATAGAGGATAGGATAGGATAGAGGATAGGATGAGATAGAGGATAGGATAGGATAGAGGATAGGATATCATAGAGGATAGGATAGGATAGAGGATGGGATAGGAAAGAGGATAGGATGGGATAGAGGATAGGATAAGATAGAGGATAGGATAGGATAGACGATAGGATATGATAGAGGATAGGATAGGATAGAGGATGGGATAGGATAGATGATAGGATAGGATAGAGGATAGGATAGTATACGGGATAGGATAGGATAGAGGATAGGATAGGATAGAGGATAGGATGGGATTGAGGATAGGATAGGATAGAGGATAGGATAGGATAGAGGATAGGATACGATAGAGGATAGGATAGGATGGAGGATAGGATGGAGGTTAGGATGGGATACAGGATAGGATAAGATAGAGGATAGACGATAGGATAGACGATAGGATATGATAGAGGGTAGGATAGGATAGATGGTAGGATATGATAGAGGATAGGATAGGATACAGGATAGGATACGATAGAGGATAGGATAGTATGGAGGATAGGATGGGATAGAGGATAGGATAAGGTAGAGGATAGGATACGATAGAGGACAGGATAGGATAGAGGATAGGATAGGATATAGGATAGGATAGGATAGACGATAGGATTGGATAGAGGGTAGAATAGGATAGAGGATAGGATAGGATGGAGGATAGGATGGAATAGAGGATAGGATGAGATAGAGGATAGGATAGGATAGAGGATAGGATAGGATATAGGATAGGATAGGATAGAGGATAGGATTGGATAGAGGGTAGAATAGGATAGAGGATAGGATAGGATAGAGGATAGGATAGGATATAGGATAGGATAGGATAGACGATAGGATTGGATAGAGGGTAGAATAGGATAGAGGATAGGATAGGATGGAGGATAGGATGGAATGGAGGATAGGATGAGATAGAGGATAGGATAGGATAGAGGATAGGATATGATAGATAATAGGATAGGATAGAAGATAGGATGAGATAGAGGATAGGATAGGATAGAGAATAGTATAAGATAGAGGATAGGATAGGATAGAGGATAGTATAGGATGGAGGATAGGATAGGATGGAGGATAGGATGGAATAGAGGATAGGATGAGATAGAGGATAGGATAGGATAGAGGATGGGATGGGATAGAGGATAGGATAGGATATAGGATAGGATAGGATAGAGGATAGGATTGAATAGAGGGTAGAATGGGATAGAGGATAGGATAGGATGGAGGATAGGATGGAATAGAGGATAGGATGAGATAGAGGATAGGATAGGATAGAGGATAGGACATGATAGAGGATAGGATAGGATAGAGGATAGGATGAGATAGAGGATAGGATAGGATGGAGGATAGGATGGGATAGAGGATACGATAAGATAGACGATAGGATAGGATAGAGGATAGGATATGATAGAGGATAGGTTAGATGATAGGATGAGATAGTGGATAGGATAGGATAGAGGATAGTATATGATAGAGGATAGGATAGGATAGAGGATGGGATAGGATAGAGGATAGGATAGGATATAGGATAGGATAGGATAGAGGATAGGATTGGATAGAGGGTAGAATAGGATAGAGGATAGGATAGGATGGACGATAGGATGGAATAGAGGATAGGATGAGATAGAGGATAGGATAGGATAGAGGATAGGATATGATAGAGGATAGGATAGGATAGAGGATAGGATGAGATAGAGGATAGGATAGGATAGAGGATAGGATATGATAGAGGATAGGATAGGATAGAGGATGGGATAGGATAGAGGATAGGATGGGATAGAGGATAGGATAAGATAGAGGATAGGAAAGGATAGACGATAGGATATGATAGAGGATAGGATAAGATAGAGCATAGGATAGGATGGAGGATAGGTTGGGATAGAGGATACTAAATGTTAGATGAGAGGATAGGATAGAGGATAGTATAGGATGGAGGATAGGATAGGATGGAGGATAGGATGGGATAGAGGATAGGATGGGATAGAGGATAGGATAGGATACATGGTAGGATACGATAGAGGATACGATAGGATAGAGGATTGTATAGGATAGAGGACAGGATAGGATGGGGGATAGGATGGGATAGAGGATAGGATAAGATAGAGTATAGGATAGGATAGAGGATAGGAGAGGATGGAGGATAGGTTGGGATAGAGGATAGGAAATGTTAGATGAGAGGATAGGATAGAGGATAGTATAGGATGGAGGATAGGATAGGATGGAGGATAGGATGGAATAGAGGATAGGATGAGATAGAGTATAGGATATGATAGAGGATAGGATAGGATAGAGGATAGGATGAGATAGAGGATAGGATAGGATAGAGGAAAGGATATGATAGAGGATAGGATAGGATAGAGGATGGGATAGGATAGAGGATAGGATGGGATAGAGGATAGGATACGATAGAGGATAGGATAGGATAGACGATAGGATATGATAGAGGATAGGATAGGATAGATGGTAGAATACGGTAGAGTATAGGATAGGATACAGGATAGAATAGCATAGAGGATAGGATAGGATAGAGGATAGGATATGATAGAGGATAGGATAGGATAGAGGATAGGATGAGATAGAGGATAGGATAGGATAGAGGATAGGATATGATAGAGGATAGGATAGGATAGAGGATGGGATAGGATAGAGGATAGGATAGGATATAGGATAGGATAGGATAGAGGATAGGATTGGATAGAGGGTAGAATAGGATAGAGGATAGGATAGGATGGAGGATAGGATGGAATAGAGGATAGGATGAGATAGAGGATAGGATAGGATAGAGGATAGGATATGATAGAGGATAGGATAGGATAGAGGATGGGATGAGATAGAGGATAGGATAGGATAGAGGATAGGATATGATAGAGGATAGGATAGGATAGAGGATGGGATAGGATAGAGGATAGGATAGTATATAGGATAGGATAGGATAGAGGATAGGATTGGATAGAGGGTAGAATAGGATAGAGGATAGGATAGGATGGAGGATAGGATATGATAGAGGATAGGATAGGATAGAGGATAGGATGAGATAGAGGATAGGATAGGATAGAGGATAGGATATCATAGAGGATAGGATAGGATAGAGGATGGGATAGGATAGAGGATAGGATGGGATAGAGGATAGGATAAGATAGAGGATAGGATAGGATAGAGGATAGGATATCATAGAGGATAGGATAGGATAGAGGATGGGATAGGATAGAGGATAGGATGGGATAGAGGATAGGATAAGATAGAGGATAGGATAGGATAGACGATAGGATAGGATAGAGGATAGGATAGGATAGAGGATGGGATAGGATAGAGGATAGGATGGGATAGAGGATAGGATACGATAGAGGATAGGATAGGATAGATGATAGGATATGATAGAGGATAGGATAGGATAGATGGTAGAATACGGTAGAGTATAGGATAGGATACAGGATAGAATAGCATAGAGGATAGGATAGGATAGAGGATAGGATATGATAGAGGATAGGATAGGATAGGATAGAGGATAGGATATGATAGAGGATAGGATAGGATAGAGGATGGGAAAGGATAGAGGATAGGATAGGATATAGGATAGGATAGGATAGAGGATAGGATTGGATAGAGGGTAGAATAGGATAGAGGATAGGATAGGATGGAGGATAGGATGGAATAGAGGATAGGATGAGATAGAGGATAGGATAGGATAGAGGATAGGATTGGATAGAGGATAGGATACGATAGAGGATAGGATAGGATGGAGGATAGTATTGGATAGAGGATAGGATAAGATGGAATATAGGATAGGACTGAGGATAGGATGTGATGGAAGATAGGATAGGATAGATGGTAGGATACGGTAGAGGATAGGATTGGATAGATGGTAGGATACGATAGAGGATAGGATTCGATAGAGGAGAGTATAGAGGATAGGAAAGGATAGACGATAGGATAGGATAGAGGCTAGAATAGGATAGAGGATAGGATTGGACAGCGGATAGGATAGGATAGAGAATAGTATCGGATATATGGCAGGATGCGATAGAGGATAGGATAGGATAAATGATAGGATAGGATAGCGGATAGGATAGGATAGTGGATAGGAAAGGATAGAGGATAGGATAGGATAGAGGATAGTATAGGATAGAGGATAGTATAGGATGGAGGATAGGATGGGATAGAGGATAGGATAGGATAGATGGTAGGATACGATAGAGGATAGGATAGGATAAATGATAGGATAGGATAGACGATAGGTTAGGATAGAGGATAGTATACTATAGAGGACAAGATAGGATGGAGGATAGGATGGGATAGAGGATAGGATAAGATAGAGGATAGGATAGGATAGAGGATAGGATAGGATAGAGTATAGGATAAGTTAGAGGATAGAATAGGATAGAGGATAGCATAGGATAGAGGAATAGGATAGGATAGAGTATAGGATTGGATAGAGGATAGGATAGAATAGAGGATAGGATAGGATAGAGGATAGGATGGGATAGAGGATAGGATAGGATAGATGGTAGGATACGATAGAGGATAGGATAGGATGGAGGATAGGATGGGATAGAGGATACGATAAGATAGACGATAGGATAGGATAGAGGATAGGATATGATAGAGGATAGGTTAGATGATAGGATGAGATAGTGGATAGGATAGGATAGAGGATAGGATATGATAGAGGATAGGATAGGATAGAGGATGGGATAGGATAGAGGATAGGATGGGATAGAGGATAGGATAAGATAGAGGATAGGATAGGATAGAGGATAGGATATCATAGAGGATAGGATAGGATAGAGGATGGGATAGGATAGAGGATAGGATGGGATAGAGGATAGGATAAGATAGAGGATAGGATAGGATAGACGATAGGATATGATAGAGGATAGGATAGGATAGAGGATGGGATAGGATAGAGGATAGGATGGGATAGAGGATAGGATACGATAGAGGATAGGATAGGATAGATGATAGGATATGATAGAGGATAGGATAGGATAGATGGTAGAATACGGTAGAGTATAGGATAGGATACAGGATAGAATAGCATAGAGGATAGGATAGGATAGAGGATAGGATATGATAGAGGATAGGATAGGATAGGATAGAGGATAGGATATGATAGAGGATAGGATAGGATAGAGGATGGGAAAGGATAGAGGATAGGATAGGATATAGGATAGGATAGGATAGAGGATAGGATTGGATAGAGGGTAGAATAGGATAGAGGATAGGATAGGATGGAGGATAGGATGGAATAGAGGATAGGATGAGATAGAGGATAGGATAGGATAGAGGATAGGATTGGATAGAGGATAGGATACGATAGAGGATAGGATAGGATGGAGGATAGTATTGGATAGAGGATAGGATAAGATGGAATATAGGATAGGACTGAGGATAGGATGTGATGGAAGATAGGATAGGATAGATGGTAGGATACGGTAGAGGATAGGATTGGATAGATGGTAGGATACGATAGAGGATAGGATTCGATAGAGGAGAGTATAGAGGATAGGAAAGGATAGACGATAGGATAGGATAGAGGCTAGAATAGGATAGAGGATAGGATTGGACAGCGGATAGGATAGGATAGAGAATAGTATCGGATATATGGCAGGATGCGATAGAGGATAGGATAGGATAAATGATAGGATAGGATAGCGGATAGGATAGGATAGTGGATAGGAAAGGATAGAGGATAGGATAGGATAGAGGATAGTATAGGATAGAGGATAGTATAGGATGGAGGATAGGATGGGATAGAGGATAGGATAGGATAGATGGTAGGATACGATAGAGGATAGGATAGGATAAATGATAGGATAGGATAGACGATAGGTTAGGATAGAGGATAGTATACTATAGAGGACAAGATAGGATGGAGGATAGGATGGGATAGAGGATAGGATAAGATAGAGGATAGGATAGGATAGAGGATAGGATATGATAGAGGATAGGATAGGATAGAGGATGGGATAGGATAGAGGATAGGATAGGATATAGGATAGGATAGGATAGAGGATAGGATTGGATAGAGGGTAGAATAGGATAGAGGATAGGATAGGATGGAGGATAGGATGGAATAGAGGATAGGATGAGATAGAGGATAGGATAGGATAGAGGATAGGATATGATAGAGGATAGGATAGGATAGAGGATGGGATGAGATAGAGGATAGGATAGGATAGAGGATAGGATATGATAGAGGATAGGATAGGATAGAGGATGGGATAGGATAGAGGATAGGATAGTATATAGGATAGGATAGGATAGAGGATAGGATAGGATAGAGGATAGGATGGGATAGAGGATAGGATAAGATAGAGGATAGGATAGGATAGACGATAGGATATGATAGAGGATAGGATAGGATAGAGGATGGGATAGGATAGAGGATAGGATGGGATAGAGGATAGGATACGATAGAGGATAGGATAGGATAGATGATAGGATATGATAGAGGATAGGATAGGATAGATGGTAGAATACGGTAGAGTATAGGATAGGATACAGGATAGAATAGCATAGAGGATAGGATAGGATAGAGGATAGGATATGATAGAGGATAGGATAGGATAGGATAGAGGATAGGATATGATAGAGGATAGGATAGGATAGAGGATGGGAAAGGATAGAGGATAGGATAGGATATAGGATAGGATAGGATAGAGGATAGGATTGGATAGAGGGTAGAATAGGATAGAGGATAGGATAGGATGGAGGATAGGATGGAATAGAGGATAGGATGAGATAGAGGGTAGGATAGGATAGAGGATAGGATTGGATAGAGGATAGGATACGATAGAGGATAGGATAGGATGGAGGATAGTATTGGATAGAGGATAGGATAAGATGGAATATAGGATAGGACTGAGGATAGGATGTGATGGAAGATAGGATAGGATAGATGGTAGGATACGGTAGAGGATAGGATTGGATAGATGGTAGGATACGATAGAGGATAGGATTCGATAGAGGAGAGTATAGAGGATAGGAAAGGATAGACGATAGGATAGGATAGAGGCTAGAATAGGATAGAGGATAGGATTGGACAGCGGATAGGATAGGATAGAGAATAGTATCGGATATATGGCAGGATGCGATACAGGATAGGATAGGATAAATGATAGGATAGGATAGCGGATAGGATAGGATAGTGGATAGGAAAGGATAGAGGATAGGATAGGATAGAGGATAGTATAGGATAGAGGATAGTATAGGATGGAGGATAGGATGGGATAGAGGATAGGATAGGATAGATGGTAGGATACGATAGAGGATAGGATAGGATATAGGATAGAATAGGATAGAGGATAGGATAGGATAAAGGATAGGATACGATAGAGGATAGGATTGGATAGAGGATAGGATAGGATTGAGGATACGATATGATAGAGGATAGGATTGGATAGAGGACAGGATACGATAGAGGATAGGATAGGATGGAGGATAGGATTAGATAGAGGATAGGAAAGGACAGAGGACAGGATAGGATAGAGGATAGGATAGGATAGAGGATAGGATGGGATAGAGGATAGCATAGGATAGAGGAATTGGATAGGATAGAGGATAGGATACGATAGAGAATGGGATAGGATAGAGGATAGGATAGGATAGAGGATAGGATTGGATAGCGGATAGGATACGATAGAGGATGGGGTAGGATAGAGGATAGGATAGGATAGAGGATAGGATAGGATAGTTGGTAGGATAGGATTGAGGATGGGATACGATAGAGGATAGAATAGGATAGAGGATAGGATAGGATAAAGGATAGGGTACGATAGAGGGTAGGATTGGATAGAGGATAGGGTAGGATGGAGGATATAATTGGATGGTGGATAGGATGGGATAGAGGATACGATAAGATAGAGGATAGGATAGGATTGATGGTAGAATACGGTAGAGTATAGGATGGGATAGAGGATAGAATAGCATAGAGGATAGGGTAGGATGGAGGATAGGATAGGATAGAGGAATAGGATATGATAGAGGATAGGATACGATAGAGGATAGGATAGGATAGAGGATAGGATATGATAGAGGATAGGATAGGATAGAGGATGGGATAGGATAGAGGATAGGATGGGGTAGAGGATAGGATGGGATAGAGGAAGGGATAGGATAGAGGATAGGATATGATAGAGGATAGGATAGGATAGAGGATAGGATGCGATAGAGGATAGGATAGGATAGAGGATAGGATATGATAGAGGATAGGATAGGATAGAGGATGGGATAGGATAGAGAATAGGATGGGATAGAGGATAGGATGGGATAGAGGATAGGATAGGATAGATGGTAGGATACGATAGAGGATAGGATAGGATAGCTGAGAGGATAGGATAGAGGATAGGATAGGATAGACGATAGGATAGGATAGAGTGTAGGATATGATAGAGGATAGGATAGGATACAGGATAGGATACGATAGAGGTTGGGTAGGATGGAGGATAGGATGGGATAGAGGATAGGATAAGATAGAGGATAGCATAGGATAGAGGAATAGGATAGGATAGAGGATAGGATACGATAGAGGATGGGATAGGATAGAGGATAGGATAGGATAGAGGATAGGATTGGATAGAGGATAGGATACGATAGAGGATGGGATAGGGTAGAGGATAGGATAGGATAGAGGATAGGTTAGGATAGTTGGTAGGATAGGATAGAGGATAGGATACGATAGAGGATAGAATAGGATAGAGTATAGGATAGGATAAAGGATAGGATACGATAGAGGATAGGATTGGATAGAGGATAGGATAGGATGGAGGATATAATTGGATGGAGGATAGGATGGGATAGAGGATACGATAAGATAGAGGATAGGATAGGATTGAGGATAGGATATGATAGAGGATAGGATTGGATAGAGGATAGGATACGATAGAGGATAGGATAGGATGGAGGATAGTATTGGATAGAGGATAGGATAAGATGGAAGATAGGATAGGACTGAGGATAGGATGTGATGGAAGATAGGATAGGATAGATGGTAGGATACGGTAGAGGATAGGATTGGATAGATGGTAGGATACGATAGAGGATAGGATACGATAGAGGAGAGTATAGAGTATAGGAAAGGATAGACGATAGGATAGGATAGAGGCTAGAATAGGATAGAGGATAGAATTGGACAGCGGATAGGATAGGGTAGAGAATAGTATCGGATATATGGCAGGATGCGATAGAGGATAGGATAGGATAAATGATAGGATAGGATAGCGGATAGGATAGGATAGTGGATAGGAAAGGATAGAGGATAGGATAGGATAGAGGATAGTATAGGATAGAGGATAGGATAGGATAGAGGATGGGATGAGATAGAGGATAGGATAGGATAGAGGATAGGATATGATAGAGGATAGGATAGGATAGAGGATGGGATAGGATAGAGGATAGGATAGTATATAGGATAGGATAGGATAGAGGATAGGATTGGATAGAGGGTAGAATAGGATAGAGGATAGGATAGGATGGAGGATAGGATATGATAGAGGATAGGATAGGATAGAGGATAGGATGAGATAGAGGATAGGATAGGATAGAGGATAGGATATCATAGAGGATAGGATAGGATAGAGGATGGGATAGGATAGAGGATAGGATGGGATAGAGGATAGGATAAGATAGAGGATAGGATAGAATAGACGATAGGATATGATAGAGGATAGGATAGGATAGAGGATGGGATAGGATAGAGGATAGGATGGGATAGAGGATAGGATACGATAGAGGATAGGATAGGATAGATGATAGGATATGATAGAGGATAGGATAGGATAGATGGTAGAATACGGTAGAGTATAGGATAGGATACAGGATAGAATAGCATAGAGGATAGGATAGGATAGAGGATAGGATATGATAGAGGATAGGATAGGATAGGATAGAGGATAGGATATGATAGAGGATAGGATAGGATAGAGGATGGGAAAGGATAGAGGATAGGATAGGATATAGGATAGGATAGGATAGAGGATAGGATTGGATAGAGGGTAGAATAGGATAGAGGATAGGATAGGATGGAGGATAGGATGGAATAGAGGATAGGATGAGATAGAGGATAGGATAGGATAGAGGATAGGATTGGATAGAGGATAGGATACGATAGAGGATAGGATTGGATAGAGGATAGGATACGATAGAGGATGGGGTAGGATAGAGGATAGGATAGGATAGAGGATAGGATAGGATAGTTGGTAGGATAGGATTGAGGATGGGATACGATAGAGGATAGAATAGGATAGAGGATAGGATAGGATAAAGGATAGGATACGATAGAGGGTAGGATTGGATAGAGGATAGGATAGGATGGAGGATATAATTGGATGGTGGATAGGATGGGATAGAGGATACGTAAGATAGAGGATAGGATAGGATTGATGGTAGAATACGGTAGAGTATAGGATGGGATAGAGGATAGAATAGCATAGAGGATAGGGTAGGATGGAGGATGGGATAGGATAGAGGAATAGGATATGATAGAGGATAGGATACGATAGAGGATAGGATAGGATAGAGGATAGGATATAATAGAGGATAGGATAGGATAGAGGATGGGATAGGATAGAGGATAGGATGGGATAGAGGATAGGATGGGATAGAGGATAGGATAGGATAGAGGATAGGATATGATAGAGGATAGGATAGGATAGAGGATAGGATGCGATAGAGGATAGGATAGGATAGAGGATAGGATATGATAGAGGATAGGATAGGATAGAGGATGGGATAGGATAGAGGATAGGATGGGATAGAGGATAGGATGGGATAGAGGATAGGATAGGATAGATGGTAGGATACGATAGAGGATAGGATAGGATAGCTGAGAGGATAGGATAGAGGATAGGATAGGATAGACGATAGGATAGGATAGAGTGTAGGATATGATAGAGGATAGGATAGGATACAGGATAGGATACGATAGAGGTTGGGTAGGATGGAGGATAGGATGGGATAGAGGATAGGATAAGATAGAGGATAGCATAGGATAGAGGAATAGGATAGGATAGAGGATAGGATACGATAGAGGATGGGATAGGATAGAGGATAGGATAGGATAGAGGATAGGATTGGATAGAGGATAGGATACGATAGAGGATGGGATAGGGTAGAGGATAGGATAGGATAGAGGATAGGATAGGATAGTTGGTAGGATAGGATAGAGGATAGGATACGATAGAGGATAGAATAGGATAGAGTATAGGATAGGATAAAGGATAGGATACGATAGAGGATAGGATTGGATAGAGGATAGGATAGGATGGAGGATATAATTGGATGGAGGATAGGATGGGATAGAGGATACGATAAGATAGAGGATAGGATAGGATTGAGGATAGGATATGATAGAGGATAGGATTGGATAGAGGATAGGATACGATAGAGGGTAGGATAGGATGGAGGATAGTATTGGATAGAGGATAGGATAAGATGGAAGATAGGATAGGACTGAGGATAGGATGTGATGGAAGATAGGATAGGATAGATGGTAGGATACGGTAGAGCATAGGATTGGATAGATGGTAGGATACGATAGAGGATAGGATACGATAGAGGAGAGTATAGAGGATAGGAAAGGATAGACGATAGGATAGGATAGAGGCTAGAATAGGATAGAGGATAGGATTGGACAGCGGGTAGGATAGGATAGAGAATAGTATCGGATATATGGCAGGATGCGATAGAGGATAGGATAGGATAAATGATAGGATAGGATAGCGGATAGGATAGGATAGTGGATAGGAAAGGATAGAGGATAGGATAGGATAGAGGATAGTATAGGATAGAGGATAGGATAGGATGGAGGATAGAATAGGATAGAGGATAGCATAGGATAGAGGAATAGGATAGGATAGAGTATAGGATTGGATAGAGGATAGGATAGAATAGAGGATAGGATAGGATAGAGGATAGGATGGGATAGAGGATAGGATAGGATAGATGGTAGGATACGATAGAGGATAGGATACGATATAGGATAGAATAGGATAGAGGATAGGATAGGATAAAGGATAGGATACGATAGAGGATACGATAAGATAGAGGATAGGATAGGATTGAGGATAGGATATGATAGAGGATAAAATTGGATAGAGGATAGGATACGATAGAGAATAGGATAGGATGGAGGATAGTATTGGATAGAGGATAGGATAAGATGGAAGATAGGATAGGACTGAGGATAGGATGTGATGGAAGATAGGATAGGATAGATGGTAGGATACGGTAGAGGATAGGATTGGATAGATGGTAGGATACGATAGAGGATAGGATACGATAGAGGAGAGTATAGAGGATAGGAAAGGATAGACGATAGGATAGGATAGAGGCTAGAATAGGATAGAGGATAGGATTGGACAGCGGATAGGATAGGATAGAGAATAGTATCGGATATATGGCAGGATGCGATAGAGGATAGGATAGGATAAATGATAGGATAGGATAGCGGATAGGATAGGATAGTGGATAGGAAAGGATAGAGGATAGGATAGGATAGAGGATAGTATAGGATAGAGGATAGGATAGGATGGAGGATAGAATAGGATAGAGGATAGCATAGAATAGAAGAATAGGATAGGATAGAGTATAGGATTGGATAGAGGATAGGATAGAATAGAGGATAGGATAGGATAGAGGATAGGATGGGATAGAGGATAGGATAGGATAGATGGTAGGATACGATAGAGGATAGGATACGATATAGGATAGAATAGGATAGAGGATATAATAGGATAAAGGATAGGATACGATAGAGGATACGATAAGATAGAGGATAGGATAGGATTGAGGATAGGATATGATAGAGGATAGGATTGGATAGAGGATAGGATACGATAGAGGATAGGATAGGATGGAGGATAGTATTGGATAGAGGATAGGATAAGATGGAAGATAGGATAGGACTGAGGATAGGATGTGATGGAAGATAGGATAGGATAGATGGTAGGATACGGTAGAGGATAGGATTGGATAGATGGTAGGATACGATAGAGGATAGGATTCGATAGAGGAGAGTATAGAGGATAGGAAAGGATAGACGATAGGATAGGATAGAGGCTAGAATAGGATAGAGGATAGGATTGGACAGCGGATAGGATAGGATAGAGAATAGTATCGGATATATGGCAGGATGCGATAGAGGATAGGATATGATAAATGATAGGATAGGATAGCGGATAGGATAGGATAGTGGATAGGAAAGGATAGAGGATAGGATAAGATGGAGGATAGCATGGGATAGAGGATATGATAAGATAGAAGATAGGATAGGATAGAGGATAGGATGGGATAGAGGATAGCATAGGATAGAGGAATTGGATAGGATAGAGGATAGGATACGATAGAGAATGGGATAGGATAGAGGATAGGATAGGATAGAGGATAGGATTGGATAGAGGATAGGATACGATAGAGGGTAGGATTGGATGGAGGATGGGATAGGATAGAGGATCGGATAGGATAAATGATAGGATAGGATAGAGGATAGGATAGGATAGAGGATAGGATAGGATGGAGGATAGGATGGAATAGTGGATAGGATGGAATAGAGGATAGGATGAGATAGAGGATAGGATAGGATAGAGGATAGGATATGATAGAGGATAGGATAGGAAAGAGGATGGGATACAATAGCGGATAGGATGGGATAGAGGATAGGATAGGATAGATGGTAGGATACGATAGAGGATAGGATAAGATAGAGGAGAGTATAGAGGATGGGAAAGGATAGACGATAGGATAGGATAGAGGCTAGAATAGGATAGAGGATAGGATTGGACAGCGGATAGGATAGGATAGAGAATAGTATCGGATATATGGCAGGATGCGATAGAGGATAGGATAGGATAAATGATAGGATAGGATAGCGGATAGGATAGGATAGTGGATAGGATAGGATAGAGGATAGGATAGGATAGAGGATAGCAAAGGATAGAGTATAGGATTGGATAGAGGATAGGATAGGATAGAGGAATAGGATAGGATAGAGGATAGGATAGGATGGAGGATAGGATGGAATAGTGGATAGGATGGAATAGAGGATAGGATGAGATAGAGGATAGGATAGGATAGAGGATAGGATATGATAGAGGATAGGATAGGAAAGAGGATGGGATACAATAGCGGATAGGATGGGATAGAGGATAGGATAGGATAGATGGTAGGATACGATAGAGGATAGGATAAGATAGAGGAGAGTATAGAGGATGGGAAAGGATAGACGATAGGATAGGATAGAGGCTAGAATAGGATAGAGGATAGGATTGGACAGCGGATAGGATAGGATAGAGAA
This sequence comes from Halictus rubicundus, assembly GCF_050948215.1. Taxonomy (NCBI): domain Eukaryota; kingdom Metazoa; phylum Arthropoda; class Insecta; order Hymenoptera; family Halictidae; genus Halictus; species Halictus rubicundus. Next base: position 129,120 of record NW_027488889.1, read on the forward strand.
TAGTATCGGATATATGGCAGGATGCGATAGTGGATAGGATAGGATAAATGATAGGATAGGATAGCGGATAGGATAGGATAGTGGATAGGATAGGATAGAGGATAGCATAGGATAGAGGATAGCAAAGGATAGAGGAATAGGATAGGATAGAGTATAGGATTGGATAGAGGATAGGATAGGATAGAGGATAGGATAGGATAGAGGATAGGATAGGATGGAGGATAGGATGGAATAGTGGATAGGATGGAATAGAGGATAGGATGAGATAGAGGATAGGATAGGATGGAGGATAGTATTGGATAGAGGATAGGATAAGATGGAATATAGGATAGGACTGAGGATAGGATGTGATGGAAGATAGGATAGGATAGATGGTAGGATACGGTAGAGGATAGGATTGGATAGATGGTAGGATACGATAGAGGATAGGATTCGATAGAGGAGAGTATAGAGGATAGGAAAGGATAGACGATAGGATAGGATAGAGGCTAGAATAGGATAGAGGATAGGATTGGACAGCGGATAGGATAGGATAGAGAATAGTATCGGATATATGGCAGGATGCGATAGAGGATAGGATAGGATAAATGATAGGATAGGATAGCGGATAGGATAGGATAGTGGATAGGAAAGGATAGAGGATAGGATAGGATAGAGGATAGTATAGGATAGAGGATAGTATAGGATGGAGGATAGGATGGGATAGAGGATAGGATAGGATAGATGGTAGGATACGATAGAGGATAGGATAGGATATAGGATAGAATAGGATAGAGGATAGGATAGGATAAAGGATAGGATACGATAGAGGATAGGATTGGATAGAGGATAGGATAGGATTGAGGATACGATATGATAGAGGATAGGATTGGATAGAGGACAGGATACGATAGAGGATAGGATAGGATGGAGGATAGGATTAGATAGAGGATAGGAAAGGACAGAGGACAGGATACGATAGAGGATAGGATAGGATAGAGGATAGTATAGGATAGAGGATAGGATAAGATGGAGGATAGCATGGGATAGAGGATATGATAAGATAGAAGATAGGATAGGATAGAGGATAGGATGGGATAGAGGATAGCATAGGATAGAGGAATTGGATAGGATAGAGGATAGGATACGATAGAGAATGGGATAGGATAGAGGATAGGATAGGATAGAGGATAGGATTGGATAGCGGATAGGATACGATAGAGGATGGGGTAGGATAGAGGATAGGATAGGATAGAGGATAGGATAGGATAGTTGGTAGGATAGGATTGAGGATGGGATACGATAGAGGATAGAATAGGATAGAGGATAGGATAGGATAAAGGATAGGGTACGATAGAGGGTAGGATTGGATAGAGGATAGGGTAGGATGGAGGATATAATTGGATGGTGGATAGGATGGGATAGAGGATACGATAAGATAGAGGATAGGATAGGATTGATGGTAGAATACGGTAGAGTATAGGATGGGATAGAGGATAGAATAGCATAGAGGATAGGGTAGGATGGAGGATAGGATAGGATAGAGGAATAGGATATGATAGAGGATAGGATACGATAGAGGATAGGATAGGATAGAGGATAGGATATGATAGAGGATAGGATAGGATAGAGGATGGGATAGGATAGAGGATAGGATGGGGTAGAGGATAGGATGGGATAGAGGAAGGGATAGGATAGAGGATAGGATATGATAGAGGATAGGATAGGATAGAGGATAGGATGCGATAGAGGATAGGATAGGATAGAGGATAGGATATGATAGAGGATAGGATAGGATAGAGGATGGGATAGGATAGAGGATAGGATGGGATAGAGGATAGGATGGGATAGAGGATAGGATAGGATAGATGGTAGGATACGATAGAGGATAGGATAGGATAGCTGAGAGGATAGGATAGAGGATAGGATAGGATAGACGATAGGATAGGATAGAGTGTAGGATATGATAGAGGATAGGATAGGATACAGGATAGGATACGATAGAGGTTGGGTAGGATGGAGGATAGGATGGGATAGAGGATAGGATAAGATAGAGGATAGCATAGGATAGAGGAATAGGATAGGATAGAGGATAGGATACGATAGAGGATGGGATAGGATAGAGGATAGGATAGGATAGAGGATAGGATTGGATAGAGGATAGGATACGATAGAGGATGGGATAGGGTAGAGGATAGGATAGGATAGAGGATAGGTTAGGATAGTTGGTAGGATAGGATAGAGGATAGGATACGATAGAGGATAGAATAGGATAGAGTATAGGATAGGATAAAGGATAGGATACGATAGAGGATAGGATTGGATAGAGGATAGGATAGGATGGAGGATATAATTGGATGGAGGATAGGATGGGATAGAGGATACGATAAGATAGAGGATAGGATAGGATTGAGGATAGGATATGATAGAGGATAGGATTGGATAGAGGATAGGATACGATAGAGGATAGGATAGGATGGAGGATAGTATTGGATAGAGGATAGGATAAGATGGAAGATAGGATAGGACTGAGGATAGGATGTGATGGAAGATAGGATAGGATAGATGGTAGGAAACGGTAGAGGATAGGATTGGATAGATGGTAGGATACGATAGAGGATAGGATACGATAGAGGAGAGTATAGAGTATAGGAAAGGATAGACGATAGGATAGGATAGAGGCTAGAATAGGATAGAGGATAGAATTGGACAGCGGATAGGATAGGGTAGAGAATAGTATCGGATATATGGCAGGATGCGATAGAGGATAGGATAGGATAAATGATAGGATAGGATAGCGGATAGGATAGGATAGTGGATAGGAAAGGATAGAGGATAGGATAGGATAGAGGATAGTATAGGATAGAGGATAGGATAGGATAGAGGATGGGATGAGATAGAGGATAGGATAGGATAGAGGATAGGATATGATAGAGGATAGGATAGGATAGAGGATGGGATAGGATAGAGGATAGGATAGTATATAGGATAGGATAGGATAGAGGATAGGATTGGATAGAGGGTAGAATAGGATAGAGGATAGGATAGGATGGAGGATAGGATATGATAGAGGATAGGATAGGATAGAGGATAGGATGAGATAGAGGATAGGATAGGATAGAGGATAGGATATCATAGAGGATAGGATAGGATAGAGGATGGGATAGGATAGAGGATAGGATGGGATAGAGGATAGGATAAGATAGAGGATAGGATAGGATAGACGATAGGATATGATAGAGGATAGGATAGGATAGAGGATGGGATAGGATAGAGGATAGGATGGGATAGAGGATAGGATACGATAGAGGATAGGATAGGATAGATGATAGGATATGATAGAGGATAGGATAGGATAGATGGTAGAATACGGTAGAGTATAGGATAGGATACAGGATAGAATAGCATAGAGGATAGGATAGGATAGAGGATAGGATATGATAGAGGATAGGATAGGATAGGATAGAGGATAGGATATGATAGAGGATAGGATAGGATAGAGGATGGGAAAGGATAGAGGATAGGATAGGATATAGGATAGGATAGGATAGAGGATAGGATTGGATAGAGGGTAGAATAGGATAGAGGATAGGATAGGATGGAGGATAGGATGGAATAGAGGATAGGATGAGATAGAGGATAGGATAGGATAGAGGATAGGATTGGATAGAGGATAGGATACGATAGAGGATAGGATTGGATAGAGGATAGGATACGATAGAGGATGGGGTAGGATAGAGGATAGGATAGGATAGAGGATAGGATAGGATAGTTGGTAGGATAGGATTGAGGATGGGATACGATAGAGGATAGAATAGGATAGAGGATAGGATAGGATAAAGGATAGGATACGATAGAGGGTAGGATTGGATAGAGGATAGGATAGGATGGAGGATATAATTGGATGGTGGATAGGATGGGATAGAGGATACGTAAGATAGAGGATAGGATAGGATTGATGGTAGAATACGGTAGAGTATAGGATGGGATAGAGGATAGAATAGCATAGAGGATAGGGTAGGATGGAGGATAGGATAGGATAGAGGAATAGGATATGATAGAGGATAGGATACGATAGAGGATAGGATAGGATAGAGGATAGGATATAATAGAGGATAGGATAGGATAGAGGATGGGATAGGATAGAGGATAGGATGGGATAGAGGATAGGATGGGATAGAGGATAGGATAGGATAGAGGATAGGATATGATAGAGGATAGGATAGGATAGAGGATAGGATGCGATAGAGGATAGGATAGGATAGAGGATAGGATATGATAGAGGATAGGATAGGATAGAGGATGGGATAGGATAGAGGATAGGATGGGATAGAGGATAGGATGGGATAGAGGATAGGATAGGATAGATGGTAGGATACGATAGAGGATAGGATAGGATAGCTGAGAGGATAGGATAGAGGATAGGATAGGATAGACGATAGGATAGGATAGAGTGTAGGATATGATAGAGGATAGGATAGGATACAGGATAGGATACGATAGAGGTTGGGTAGGATGGAGGATAGGATGGGATAGAGGATAGGATAAGATAGAGGATAGCATAGGATAGAGGAATAGGATAGGATAGAGGATAGGATACGATAGAGGATGGGATAGGATAGAGGATAGGATAGGATAGAGGATAGGATTGGATAGAGGATAGGATACGATAGAGGATGGGATAGGGTAGAGGATAGGATAGGATAGAGGATAGGTTAGGATAGTTGGTAGGATAGGATAGAGGATAGGATACGATAGAGGATAGAATAGGATAGAGTATAGGATAGGATAAAGGATAGGATACGATAGAGGATAGGATTGGATAGAGGATAGGATAGGATGGAGGATATAATTGGATGGAGGATAGGATGGGATAGAGGATACGATAAGATAGAGGATAGGATAGGATTGAGGATAGGATATGATAGAGGATAGGATTGGATAGAGGATAGGATACGATAGAGGATAGGATAGGATGGAGGATAGTATTGGATAGAGGATAGGATAAGATGGAAGATAGGATAGGACTGAGGATAGGATGTGATGGAAGATAGGATAGGATAGATGGTAGGATACGGTAGAGGATAGGATTGGATAGATGGTAGGATACGATAGAGGATAGGATACGATAGAGGAGAGTATAGAGTATAGGAAAGGATAGACGATAGGATAGGATAGAGGCTAGAATAGGATAGAGGATAGAATTGGACAGCGGATAGGATAGGGTAGAGAATAGTATCGGATATATGGCAGGATGCGATAGAGGATAGGATAGGATAAATGATAGGATAGGATAGCGGATAGGATAGGATAGTGGATAGGAAAGGATAGAGGATAGGATAGGATAGAGGATAGTATAGGATAGAGGATAGGATAGGATAGAGGATGGGATGAGATAGAGGATAGGATAGGATAGAGGATAGGATATGATAGAGGATAGGATAGGATAGAGGATGGGATAGGATAGAGGATAGGATAGTATATAGGATAGGATAGGATAGAGGATAGGATTGGATAGAGGGTAGAATAGGATAGAGGATAGGATAGGATGGAGGATAGGATATGATAGAGGATAGGATAGGATAGAGGATAGGATGAGATAGAGGATAGGATAGGATAGAGGATAGGATATCATAGAGGATAGGATAGGATAGAGGATGGGATAGGATAGAGGATAGGATGGGATAGAGGATAGGATAAGATAGAGGATAGGATAGGATAGACGATAGGATATGATAGAGGATAGGATAGGATAGAGGATGGGATAGGATAGAGGATAGGATGGGATAGAGGATAGGATACGATAGAGGATAGGATAGGATAGATGATAGGATATGATAGAGGATAGGATAGGATAGATGGTAGAATACGGTAGAGTATAGGATAGGATACAGGATAGAATAGCATAGAGGATAGGATAGGATAGAGGATAGGATATGATAGAGGATAGGATAGGATAGGATAGAGGATAGGATATGATAGAGGATAGGATAGGATAGAGGATGGGAAAGGATAGAGGATAGGATAGGATATAGGATAGGATAGGATAGAGGATAGGATTGGATAGAGGGTAGAATAGGATAGAGGATAGGATAGGATGGAGGATAGGATGGAATAGAGGATAGGATGAGATAGAGGATAGGATAGGATAGAGGATAGGATTGGATAGAGGATAGGATACGATAGAGGATAGGATTGGATAGAGGATAGGATACGATAGAGGATGGGGTAGGATAGAGGATAGGATAGGATAGAGGATAGGATAGGATAGTTGGTAGGATAGGATTGAGGATGGGATACGATAGAGGATAGAATAGGATAGAGGATAGGATAGGATAAAGGATAGGATACGATAGAGGGTAGGATTGGATAGAGGATAGGATAGGATGGAGGATATAATTGGATGGTGGATAGGATGGGATAGAGGATACGTAAGATAGAGGATAGGATAGGATTGATGGTAGAATACGGTAGAGTATAGGATGGGATAGAGGATAGAATAGCATAGAGGATAGGGTAGGATGGAGGATAGGATAGGATAGAGGAATAGGATATGATAGAGGATAGGATACGATAGAGGATAGGATAGGATAGAGGATAGGATATAATAGAGGATAGGATAGGATAGAGGATGGGATAGGATAGAGGATAGGATGGGATAGAGGATAGGATGGGATAGAGGATAGGATAGGATAGAGGATAGGATATGATAGAGGATAGGATAGGATAGAGGATAGGATGCGATAGAGGATAGGATAGGATAGAGGATAGGATATGATAGAGGATAGGATAGGATAGAGGATGGGATAGGATAGAGGATAGGATGGGATAGAGGATAGGATGGGATAGAGGATAGGATAGGATAGATGGTAGGATACGATAGAGGATAGGATAGGATAGCTGAGAGGATAGGATACAGGATAGGATAGGATAGACGATAGGATAGGATAGAGTGTAGGATATGATAGAGGATAGGATAGGATACAGGATAGGATACGATAGAGGTTGGGTAGGATGGAGGATAGGATGGGATAGAGGATAGGATAAGATAGAGGATAGCATAGGATAGAGGAATAGGATAGGATAGAGGATAGGATACGATAGAGGATGGGATAGGATAGAGGATAGGATAGGATAGAGGATAGGATTGGATAGAGGATAGGATACGATAGAGGATGGGATAGGGTAGAGGATAGGATAGGATAGAGGATAGGATAGGATAGTTGGTAGGATAGGATAGAGGATAGGATACGATAGAGGATAGAATAGGATAGAGTATAGGATAGGATAAAGGATAGGATACGATAGAGGATAGGATTGGATAGAGGATAGGATAGGATGGAGGATATAATTGGATGGAGGATAGGATGGGATAGAGGATACGATAAGATAGAGGATAGGATAGGATTGAGGATAGGATATGATAGAGGATAGGATTGGATAGAGGATAGGATACGATAGAGGGTAGGATAGGATGGAGGATAGTATTGGATAGAGGATAGGATAAGATGGAAGATAGGATAGGACTGAGGATAGGATGTGATGGAAGATAGGATAGGATAGATGGTAGGATACGGTAGAGCATAGGATTGGATAGATGGTAGGATACGATAGAGGATAGGATACGATAGAGGAGAGTATAGAGGATAGGAAAGGATAGACGATAGGATAGGATAGAGGCTAGAATAGGATAGAGGATAGGATTGGACAGCGGATAGGATAGGATAGAGAATAGTATCGGATATATGGCAGGATGCGATAGAGGATAGGATAGGATAAATGATAGGATAGGATAGCGGATAGGATAGGATAGTGGATAGGAAAGGATAGAGGATAGGATAGGATAGAGGATAGTATAGGATAGAGGATAGGATAGGATGGAGGATAGAATAGGATAGAGGATAGCATAGGATAGAGGAATAGGATAGGATAGAGTATAGGATTGGATAGAGGATAGGATAGAATAGAGGATAGGATAGGATAGAGGATAGGATGGGATAGAGGATAGGATAGGATAGATGGTAGGATACGATAGAGGATAGGATACGATATAGGATAGAATAGGATAGAGGATAGGATAGGATAAAGGATAGGATACGATAGAGGATACGATAAGATAGAGGATAGGATAGGATTGAGGATAGGATATGATAGAGGATAAAATTGGATAGAGGATAGGATACGATAGAGAATAGGATAGGATGGAGGATAGTATTGGATAGAGGATAGGATAAGATGGAAGATAGGATAGGACTGAGGATAGGATGTGATGGAAGATAGGATAGGATAGATGGTAGGATACGGTAGAGGATAGGATTGGATAGATGGTAGGATACGATAGAGGATAGGATACGATAGAGGAGAGTATAGAGGATAGGAAAGGATAGACGATAGGATAGGATAGAGGCTAGAATAGGATAGAGGATAGGATTGGACAGCGGATAGGATAGGATAGAGAATAGTATCGGATATATGGCAGGATGCGATAGAGGATAGGATAGGATAAATGATAGGATAGGATAGCGGATAGGATAGGATAGTGGATAGGAAAGGATAGAGGATAGGATAGGATAGAGGATAGTATAGGATAGAGGATAGGATAGGATGGAGGATAGAATAGGATAGAGGATAGCATAGAATAGAAGAATAGGATAGAATAGAGTATAGGATTGGATAGAGGATAGGATAGAATAGAGGATAGGATAGGATAGAGGATAGGATGGGATAGAGGATAGGATAGGATAGATGGTAGGATACGATAGAGGATAGGATACGATATAGGATAGAATAGGATAGAGGATATAATAGGATAAAGGATAGGATACGATAGAGGATACGATAAGATAGAGGATAGGATAGGATTGAGGATAGGATATGATAGAGGATAGGATTGGATAGAGGATAGGATACGATAGAGGATAGGATAGGATGGAGGATAGTATTGGATAGAGGATAGGATAGGATAGAGGATAGGATAGGATAGATGGTAGGATACGATAGAGGATAGGATAGGATAGCTGAGAGGATAGGATAGAGGATAGGATAGGATAGACGATAGGATAGGATAGAGTGTAGGATATGATAGAGGATAGGATAGGATACAGGATAGGATACGATAGAGGTTGGGTAGGATGGAGGATAGGATGGGATAGAGGATAGGATAAGATAGAGGATAGCATAGGATAGAGGAATAGGATAGGATAGAGGATAGGATACGATAGAGGATGGGATAGGATAGAGGATAGGATAGGATAGAGGATAGGATTGGATAGAGGATAGGATACGATAGAGGATGGGATAGGGTAGAGGATAGGATAGGATAGAGGATAGGATAGGATAGTTGGTAGGATAGGATAGAGGATAGGATACGATAGAGGATAGAATAGGATAGAGTATAGGATAGGATAAAGGATAGGATACGATAGAGGATAGGATTGGATAGAGGATAGGATAGGATGGAGGATATAATTGGATGGAGGATAGGATGGGATAGAGGATACGATAAGATAGAGGATAGGATAGGATTGAGGATAGGATATGATAGAGGATAGGATTGGATAGAGGATAGGATACGATAGAGGGTAGGATAGGATGGAGGATAGTATTGGATAGAGGATAGGATAAGATGGAAGATAGGATAGGACTGAGGATAGGATGTGATGGAAGATAGGATAGGATAGATGGTAGGATACGGTAGAGCATAGGATTGGATAGATGGTAGGATACGATAGAGGATAGGATACGATAGAGGAGAGTATAGAGGATAGGAAAGGATAGACGATAGGATAGGATAGAGGCTAGAATAGGATAGAGGATAGGATTGGACAGCGGATAGGATAGGATAGAGAATAGTATCGGATATATGGCAGGATGCGATAGAGGATAGGATAGGATAAATGATAGGATAGGATAGCGGATAGGATAGGATAGTGGATAGGAAAGGATAGAGGATAGGATAGGATAGAGGATAGTATAGGATAGAGGATAGGATAGGATGGAGGATAGAATAGGATAGAGGATAGCATAGGATAGAGGAATAGGATAGGATAGAGTATAGGATTGGATAGAGGATAGGATAGAATAGAGGATAGGATAGGATAGAGGATAGGATGGGATAGAGGATAGGATAGGATAGATGGTAGGATACGATAGAGGATAGGATACGATATAGGATAGAATAGGATAGAGGATAGGATAGGATAAAGGATAGGATACGATAGAGGATACGATAAGGTAGAGGATAGGATAGGATTGAGGATAGGATATGATAGAGGATAAAATTGGATAGAGGATAGGATACGATAGAGAATAGGATAGGATGGAGGATAGTATTGGATAGAGGATAGGATAAGATGGAAGATAGGATAGGACTGAGGATAGGATGTGATGGAAGATAGGATAGGATAGATGGTAGGATACGGTAGAGGATAGGATTGGATAGATGGTAGGATACGATAGAGGATAGGATACGATAGAGGAGAGTATAGAGGATAGGAAAGGATAGACGATAGGATAGGATAGAGGCTAGAATAGGATAGAGGATAGGATTGGACAGCGGATAGGATAGGATAGAGAATAGTATCGGATATATGGCAGGATGCGATAGAGGATAGGATAGGATAAATGATAGGATAGGATAGCGGATAGGATAGGATAGTGGATAGGAAAGGATAGAGGATAGGATAGGATAGAGGATAGTATAGGATAGAGGATAGGATAGGATGGAGGATAGAATAGGATAGAGGATAGCATAGAATAGAAGAATAGGATAGGATAGAGTATAGGATTGGATAGAGGATAGGATAGAATAGAGGATAGGATAGGATAGAGGATAGGATGGGATAGAGGATAGGATAGGATAGATGGTAGGATACGATAGAGGATAGGATACGATATAGGATAGAATAGGATAGAGGATATAATAGGATAAAGGATAGGATACGATAGAGGATACGATAAGATAGAGGATAGGATAGGATTGAGGATAGGATATGATAGAGGATAGGATTGGATAGAGGATAGGATACGATAGAGGATAGGATAGGATGGAGGATAGTATTGGATAGAGGATAGGATAAGATGGAAGATAGGATAGGACTGAGGATAGGATGTGATGGAAGATAGGATAGGATAGATGGTAGGATACGGTAGAGGATAGGATTGGATAGATGGTAGGATACGATAGAGGATAGGATTCGATAGAGGAGAGTATAGAGGATAGGAAAGGATAGACGATAGGATAGGATAGAGGCTAGAATAGGATAGAGGATAGGATTGGACAGCGGATAGGATAGGATAGAGAATAGTATCGGATATATGGCAGGATGCGATAGAGGATAGGATATGATAAATGATAGGATAGGATAGCGGATAGGATAGGATAGTGGATAGGAAAGGATAGAGGATAGGATAAGATGGAGGATAGCATGGGATAGAGGATATGATAAGATAGAAGATAGGATAGGATAGAGGATAGGATGGGATAGAGGATAGCATAGGATAGAGGAATTGGATAGGATAGAGGATAGGATACGATAGAGAATGGGATAGGATAGAGGATAGGATAGGATAGAGGATAGGATTGGATAGAGGATAGGATACGATAGAGGGTAGGATTGGATGGAGGATGGGATAGGATAGAGGATCGGATAGGATAAATGATAGGATAGGATAGAGGATAGGATAGGATAGAGGATAGGATAGGATGGAGGATAGGATGGAATAGTGGATAGGATGGAATAGAGGATAGGATGAGATAGAGGATAGGATAGGATAGAGGATAGGATATGATAGAGGATAGGATAGGAAAGAGGATGGGATACAATAGCGGATAGGATGGGATAGAGGATAGGATAGGATAGATGGTAGGATACGATAGAGGATAGGATAAGATAGAGGAGAGTATAGAGGATGGGAAAGGATAGACGATAGGATAGGATAGAGGCTAGAATAGGATAGAGGATAGGATTGGACAGCGGATAGGATAGGATAGAGAATAGTATCGGATATATGGCAGGATGCGATAGAGGATAGGATAGGATAAATGATAGGATAGGATAGCGGATAGGATAGGATAGTGGATAGGATAGGATAGAGGATAGGATAGGATAGAGGATAGCAAAGGATAGAGTATAGGATTGGATAGAGGATAGGATAGGATAGAGGAATAGGATAGGATAGAGGATAGGATAGGATGGAGGATAGGATGGAATAGTGGATAGGATGGAATAGAGGATAGGATGAGATAGAGGATAGGATAGGATAGAGGATAGGATATGATAGAGGATAGGATAGGAAAGAGGATGGGATACAATAGCGGATAGGATGGGATAGAGGATAGGATAGGATAGATGGTAGGATACGATAGAGGATAGGATAAGATAGAGGAGAGTATAGAGGATGGGAAAGGATAGACGATAGGATAGGATAGAGGCTAGAATAGGATAGAGGATAGGATTGGACAGCGGATAGGATAGGATAGAGAATAGTATCGGATATATGGCAGGATGCGATAGTGGATAGGATAGGATAAATGATAGGATAGGATAGCGGATAGGATAGGATAGTGGATAGGATAGGATAGAGGATAGCATAGGATAGAGGATAGCAAAGGATAGAGGAATAGGATAGGATAGAGTATAGGATTGGATAGAGGATAGGATAGGATAGAGGATAGGATAGGATAGAGGATAGGATAGGATGGAGGATAGGATGGAATAGTGGATAGGATGGAATAGAGGATAGGATGAGATAGAGGATAGGATAGGATAGAGGATAGGATATGATAGAGGATAGGATAGGAAAGAGGATGGGATACAATAGCGGATAGGATGGGATAGAGGATAGGATAGGATAGATGGTAGGATACGATAGAGGATAGGATAAGATAGAGGAGAGTATAGAGGATGGGAAAGGATAGACGATAGGATGGGATAGAGGCTAGAATAGGATAGAGGATAGGATTGGACAGCGGATAGGATAGGATAGAGAATAGAATCGGATATATGGCAGGATGCGATAGAGGACAGGATAGGATAAATGATAGGATAGGATAGCGGATAGGATAGGATAGTGGATAGGATAGGATAGAGGATAGGATACGATAGAGGAGAGTATAGAGGATAGGAAAGGATAGACGATATGATAGGATAGAGGCTAGTATAGGATAGAGGATAGGATAGGATGGAGGATGGGATAGGATAAAGGATCGGATAGGATAAATGATAGGATAGGATAGAGGATAGGATAGGATAGAGGATAGGATAGGATGGAGGATAGGATGGAATAGTGGATAGGATGGAATAGAGGATAGGATGAGATAGAGGATAGGATAGGATAGAGGATAGGATATGATAGAGGATAGGATAGGAAAGAGGATGGGATACAATAGCGGATAGGATGGGATAGAGGATAGGATAGGATAGATGGTAGGATACGATAGAGGATAGGATAAGATAGAGGAGAGTATAGAGGATGGGAAAGGATAGACGATAGGATAGGATAGAGGCTAGAATAGGATAGAGGATAGGATTGGACAGCGGATAGGATAGGATAGAGAATAGAATCGGATATATGGCAGGATGCGATAGAGGATAGGATAGGATAAATGATAGGATAGGATAGCGGATAGGATAGGATAGGATAGAGGATAGGATACGATAGAGGAGAGTATAGAGGATAGGAAAGGATAGACGATATGATAGGATAGAGGCTAGAATACGATAGAGGATAGGATTGGACAGCGGATAGGATAGGATAGAGAATAGTATCGGATATATGGCAGGATGCGATAGAGGATAGGATAGGATAAATGATAGGATAGGATAGCGGATAGGATAGGATAGTGGATAGGATAGGATAGAGGATAGGATAGGATAGAGGATAGCAAAGGATAGAGGAATAGGATAGGATAGAGTATAGGATTGGATAGAGGATAGGATAGGATAGAGGATAGGATAGGATAGAGGATAGGATAGGATGGAGGATAGGATGGAATAGTGGATAGGATGGAATAGAGGATAGGATGACATAGAGGATAGGATAGGATAGAGGATAGGATATGATAGAGGATAGGATAGGAAAGAGGATGGGATACAATAGCGGATAGGATGGGATAGAGGATAGGATAGGATGGAGGATGGGATAGGATAGAGGATCGGATAGGATAAATGATAGGATAGGATAGAGGATAGGATAGGATAGAGGATAGGATAGGATGGAGGATAGGATGGAATAGTGGATAGGATGGAATAGAGGATAGGATGAGATAGAGGATAGGATAGGATAGAGTATAGGATTGGATAGAGGATAGGATAGGATAGAGGATAGGATACGATAGAGGATAGGATGGGATAGAGGATAGGATAGGATAGATGGTAGGATACGATAGAGGATAGGAAACGATACAGGAGAGTATAGCGGATAGGAAAGGATAGACGATAGGATAGGATAGAGGCTAGAATAGGATAGAGGATAGGATGGGATAGAGGATAGGATAGGATAGAAGATAGTATACTATAGAGGACAAGATAGGATGGAGGATAGGATGGGATAGAGGATAGGATAAGATAGAGGATAGGATAGGAAAGAGGATAGGATAGGATGGAGGATAGGATGGGATAGAGGATACGATAACTTAGAGGATAGAATGGGATAGAGGATAGCATAGGATAGAGGAATAGGATAGGATAGAGTATAGGATTGGATAGAGGATAGGATCGAATAGAGTATAGGATAGGATAGAGGATAAGATGGGATAGAGGATAGGATAGGATAGATGGTAGGATACGGTAGAGGATAGGATAGGATAGGATAGAGGATCGGATAGGATAAATGATAGGATAGGATAGAGGATAGGATAGGATGGCGGATAGGATAGGATAGAGGATAGGATAGGATAGAGGATCGGATAGGATAAATGATAGGATAGGATGGAGGATAGGATAGGATAGAGGATAGGATAGGATGGAGGATGGGATACGATAGCGGATAGGATGGGATAGAGGATAGTATACGATAGAGGATAGGATAGGATGGAGGATAGGATGGAGTAGAGGATATGATAAGATAGAAGATAGGATAGGATAGAGGATAGGATAGGATAAATGATAGGATAGGATAGAGGATAGGTTAGGATGGAGGATAGGATGGGATAGAGGATAGGATAAGATGGAGGATAGGATGGGATAGAGGATAGGATAGGATTGAGGATAGGATATGATAGAGGATAGGATTGGATAGAGGATAGGATACGGTAGAGGATAGGATAGGATAGAGGATAGTATAGGATAGAGGATAGGATAAGATGGAGGATAGGATGGGATAGAGGATATGATAAGATAGAAGATAGGATAGGATAGAGGGTAGGATGAGATACAGGATAGCATAAGATAGAGGAATAGGATTGGATAGAGGATAGGATACGATAGAGGATGGGATAGGATAGAGGATAGGATAGGATAGAGGATAGGATTGGATAGAGGATAGGATACGATAGAGGATGGGATAGGATAGAGGATAGGATAGGATAGAGGATAGGATTGGATAGAGGATAGGATAGGATTGAGGATAGGATATGATAGAGGATAGGATAGGATAGAGGATAGGATATGATAGAGGATAGGATTGGATAGAGGATAGGATACGATAGAGGATAGGATAGGATGGAGGATAGGATAAGATAGAGGATAGGAAAGGACAGAGGATAGGATGTGATAGAAGATAGGACAGGATAGATGGTAGGATACGGTAGAGGATAGGATAGGATAGAGGATAGTATACGATAGAGGATAGGATAGGATGGAGGATAGGATGGGGTAGAGGATATGATAAGATAGAAGATAGGATAGGATAGAGGATAGGATAGGATAAATGATAGGATAGGATAGAGGATAGGTTAGGATGGAGGATAGGATGGGATAGAGGATAGGATAGGATGGAGGATTGGATGGGATAGAGGATAGGATCGGATTGAGGACAGGATATGATAGAGGATAGTATTGGATAGAGGATAGGATACGGTAGAGGATAGGATAGGATAGAGGATAGTATAGGATAGAGGATAGGATAAGATGGAGGATAGGATGGGATAGAGGATATGATAAGATAGAAGATAGGATAGGATAGAGGATAGTATAGGATAGAGGATAGGATAGGATGGCGGATAGGATGGGATAGAGGATATGATAAGATAGAAGATAGGATAGGATAGAATATAGGATAGGATAGAGGATAGGATTGGATAGATGGTAGGATACGATAGAGGATAGGATACGATAGAGGAGAGTATAGAGGATGGGAAAGGATAGACGATAGGATAGGATAGAGGCTAGTATAGGATAGAGGATAGGATAGGATAGAGGATAGGATAGGATAGGGGATAGGATAGGATAGAGGATAGGATAGGATAGGGGATAGGATGGGATAGAGGATAGGATAGGATAGTTGGTAGGATAGGATAGAAGATAGGACACGATAGAGGATAGAATAGGATAGTGGATAGGATACGATAAAGGATAGGATACGATAGAGGATAGGATTGGATAGAGGATAGGATAGGATGGAGGATATAATAGGATGGAGGATAGGATGGGATAGAGGATACGATAAGATAGAGTATAGGATAGGATTGAGGATAGGATATGATAGACTATAGGATTGATAGAGGATAGGATACGATAGAGGATAGGATAGGATAGGATAGAGGATAGGATAGGATAGAGGATAGGATTGGATAGAGGATAGGATAGGATAGAGGATAGGATACGATAGAGGATGGGATACAATAGAGGATAGGATAGGATAGAGGATAGGATTGGATAGAGGATAGGATACGATAGAGGATGGGATAGGATAGAGGATAGGATAGGATAGAGGATAGGATTGGATAGAGGATAGGATAGGATTGAGGATAGGATATGATAGAGGATAGGATTGGATAGAGGATAGGATACGATAGAGGATAGGATAGGATAGGATAGAGGATAGGATAGGATAGAGGATAGGATTGGATAGAGGATAGGATACGATAGAGGATAGGATAGGATGGAGGATAGGATAAGATAGAGGATAGGAAAGGACAGAGGATAGGATTTGATAGAAGATAGGACAGGATAGATGGTAGGATACGGTAGAGGATAGGATAGGATAGAGGATAGGATAGGATAGAGGATAGCATAGGATAGAGGAATAAGATAGGATAGAGTATAGGATTGGATAGAGGATAGGATAGGATAGAGGCTAGTATAGGATACAGGATAGGATAGGATAAATGATAGGATAGGATAGAGGATAGGTTAGGATGGAGGATAGGATGGGAGAGAGGATAGGATATGATGGAGGATAGGATGGGATACAGGATAGGATAGGTTTGAGGATAGGATATGATAGAGGATAGGATATGATAGAGGATAGGATAGGATAGAGGATAGGATAGGATAGAGGATAGGATTGGATAGATGGTAGGATACGATAGAGGATAGGATACGATAGAGGAGAGTATAGAGGATGGGAAAGGATAGACGATAGGATAGGATAGAGGCTAGTATAGGATAGAGGATAGGATAGGATAGAGGATAGGATAGGATAGGGGATAGGATGGGATAGAGGATAGGATAGGATAGTTGGTAGGATAGGATAGAAGATAGGACACGATAGAGGATAGAATAGGATAGTGGATAGGATAGGATAAAGGATAGGATACGATAGAGGATAGGATTGGATAGAGGATAGGATAGGATGGAGGATATAATAGGATGGAGGATAGGATGGGATAGAGGATACGATAAGATAGAGTATAGGATAGGATTGAGGATAGGATATGATAGACTATAGGATTGATAGAGGATAGGATACGATAGAGGATAGGATAGGATAGGATAGAGGATAGGATAGGATAGAGGATAGGATTGGATAGAGGATAGGATAGGATAGAGGATAGGATACGATAGAGGATGGGATAGGATAGAGGATAGGATAGGATAGAGGATAGGATTGGATAGAGGATAGGATACGATAGAGGATGGGATAGGATAGAGGATAGGATAGGATAGAGGATAGGATTGGATAGAGGGTAGGATAGGATTGAGGATAGGATATGATAGAGGATAGGATTGGATAGAGGATAGGATACGATAGAGGATAGGATAGGATAGGATAGAGGATCGGATAGGATAGAGGATAGGATTGGATAGAGGATAGGATACGATAGAGGATAGGATAGGATGGAGGATAGGATAAGATAGAGAATAGGAAAGGACAGAGGATAGGATTTGATAGAAGATAGGACAGGATAGATGGTAGGATACGGTAGAGGATAGGATAGGATAGAGGATCGGATAGGATAGAGGATAGCATAGGATAGAGGAATAAGATAGGATAGAGTATAGGATTGGATAGAGGATAGGATAGGATAGAGGATAGGATAGGATAGAGGATAGGATGGGATAGAGGATAGGATAGGATAGATGGTAGGATACGATAGAGGATACGATAGGATAAATGATAGGATAGGATAGGTGATAGGATAGGATAGAGGATAGTATACTATAGAGGACAAGATAGGATGGAGGATAGGATGGGATAGAGGATACGATAAGTTAGAGGATAGAATAGGATAAAGGATAGCATAGGATAGAGGAATAGGTTAGGATAGAGTATAATATTGGATAGAGGATAGGAAAGGATAGAGGATAGGATGGGATAGACGATAGGATAGGATAGATGGTAGGATACGATAGAGGATAGGATACGATATAGGATAGAATAGGATAGAGGATAGGATAGGATAAACGATACGATACGATAGAGGATAGGACTGGATAGAGGATAGGATAGGATGGAGGATAGGATGGGATGGAGGATAGGATGGGATAGAGGATAGGATAGGATTGAGGATAGGATATGATAGAGGATAGGATTGGATAGAGGATAGGATACGATAGAGGATAGGATAGGATGGAGGATAGGATAAGATAGAGGATAGGAAAGGACAGAGGATAGGATGTGATAGAAGATAGGACAGGATAGATGGTAGGATACGGTAGAGGATAGGATAGGATAGAGGATAGTATACGATAGAGGATAGGATAGGATGGAGGAT
This sequence comes from Halictus rubicundus, assembly GCF_050948215.1. NCBI lineage: Eukaryota > Metazoa > Arthropoda > Insecta > Hymenoptera > Halictidae > Halictus > Halictus rubicundus. The sequence goes on from NW_027488889.1 coordinate 148,198, forward strand.
AGGATGGGGTAGAGGATATGATAAGATAGAAGATAGGATAGGATAGAGGATAGGATAGGATAAATGATAGGATAGGATAGAGGATAGGTTAGGATGGAATATAGGATGGGATAGAGGATAGGATAGGATGGAGGATTGGATGGGATAGAGGATAGGATAGGATTGAGGATAGGATATGATAGAGGATAGGATTGGATAGAGGATAGGATACGGTAGAGGATAGGATAGGATAGAGGATAGTATAGGATAGAGGATAGGATAAGATGGAGGATAGGATGGGATAGGTGATATGATAAGATAGAAGATAGGATAGGATAGAGGGTAGGATGAGATACAGGATAGCATAAGATAGAGGAATAGGATACGGTAGAGGATAGGATAGGATAGAGGATAGTATAGGATAGAGGATAGGATAAGATGGAGGATAGGATGGGATAGGTGATATGATAAGATAGAAGATAGGATAGGATAGAGGGTAGGATGAGATACAGGATAGCATAAGATAGAGGAATAGGATAGGATAGAGGATAGGATACGATAGAGGACGGGATAGGATAGAGGATAGGATAGGATAGAGGATAGGATTGGATAGAGGATAGGATACGATAGAGGATGGGATAAGATAGAGGATAGAATAGGATAGAGGATAGGATTGGATAGAGGATAGGACAGGATAGAGGATAGAATAGGATAGGGGATAGGATTGGATAGAGGATAGCATAGGATAGAGGAATAGGTTAGGATAGAGGATAGGATAAGATGGAGGATAGGATGGGATAGAGGATATGATAAGATAGAAGATAGGATAGGATAGAGGATAGTATAGGATAGAGGATAGGATAGGATGGAGGATAGGATGGGATAGAGGATATGATAAGATAGAAGATAGGATAGGATAAATGATAGGATAGGATAGAGGATAGGATAGGATAGTGGATAGGATAGGATAGAGGATAGGATAGGATAGTGGATAGGATAGGATAGAGGATAGGATACGATAGAGGAGAGTATAGAGGATAGGAAAGGATAGACGATATGATAGGATAGAGGCTAGTATAGGATAGAGGATAGGATAGGATGGAGGATGGGATAGGATAAAGGATCGGATAGGATAAATGATAGGATATGATAGAGGATAGGATAGGAAAGAGGATGGGATACAATAGCGGATACGATGGGATAGAGGATAGGATAGGATAGATGGTAGGATACGATAGAGGATAGGATAAGATAGAGGAGAGTATAGAGGATGGGGAAGGATAGACGATAGGATAGGATAGAGGCTAGAATACGATAGAGGATAGGATTGGACAGCGGATAGGATAGGATAGAGAATAGTATCGGATATATGGCAGGATGCGATAGAGGATAGGATAGGATAAATGATAGGATAGGATAGCGGATAGGATAGGATAGTGGATAGGATAGGATAGAGGATAGGATAGGATAGAGGATAGCAAAGGATAGAGGAATAGGATAGGATAGAGTATAGGATTGGATAGAGGATAGGATAGGATAGAGGATAGGATAGGATAGAGGATAGGATAGGATGGAGGATAGGATGGAATAGTGGATAGGATGGAATAGAGGATAGGATGACATAGAGGATAGGATAGGATAGAGGATAGGATATGATAGAGGATAGGATAGGAAAGAGGATGGGATACAATAGCGGATAGGATGGGATAGAGGATAGGATAGGATGGAGGATGGGATAGGATAGAGGATCGGATAGGATAAATGATAGGATAGGATAGAGGATAGGATAGGATAGAGGATAGGATAGGATGGAGGATAGGATGGAATAGTGGATAGGATGGAATAGAGGATAGGATGAGATAGAGGATAGGATAGGATAGAGTATAGGATTGGATAGAGGATAGGATAGGATAGAGGATAGGATACGATAGAGGATAGGATGGGATAGAGGATAGGATAGGATAGATGGTAGGATACGATAGAGGATAGGATACGATACAGGAGAGTATAGAGGATAGGAAAGGATAGACGATAGGATAGGATAGAGGCTAGAATAGGATAGAGGATAGGATGGGATAGAGGATAGGATAGGATAGATGGTAGGATACGATAGAGGATAGGATAGGATAGAAGATAGTATACTATAGAGGACAAGATAGGATGGAGGATAGGATGGGATAGAGGATAGGATAAGATAGAGGATAGGATAGGAAAGAGGATAGGATAGGATGGAGGATAGGATGGGATAGAGGATACGATAACTTAGAGGATAGAATGGGATAGAGGATAGCATAGGATAGAGGAATAGGATAGGATAGAGTATAGGATTGGATAGAGGATAGGATCGAATAGAGTATAGGATAGGATAGAGGATAAGATGGGATAGAGGATAGGATAGGATAGATGGTAGGATACGGTAGAGGATAGGATAGGATAGGATAGAGGATCGGATAGGATAAATGATAGGATAGGATAGAGGATAGGATAGGATGGCGGATAGGATAGGATAGAGGATAGGATAGGATAGAGGATCGGATAGGATAAATGATAGGATAGGATGGAGGATAGGATAGGATAGAGGATAGGATAGGATGGAGGATGGGATACGATAGCGGATAGGATGGGATAGAGGATAGTATACGATAGAGGATAGGATAGGATGGAGGATAGGATGGAGTAGAGGATATGATAAGATAGAAGATAGGATAGGATAGAGGATAGGATAGGATAAATGATAGGATAGGATAGAGGATAGGTTAGGATGGAGGATAGGATGGGATAGAGGATAGGATAAGATGGAGGATAGGATGGGATAGAGGATAGGATAGGATTGAGGATAGGATATGATAGAGGATAGGATTGGATAGAGGATAGGATACGGTAGAGGATAGGATAGGATAGAGGATAGTATAGGATAGAGGATAGGATAAGATGGAGGATAGGATGGGATAGAGGATATGATAAGATAGAAGATAGGATAGGATAGAGGGTAGGATGAGATACAGGATAGCATAAGATAGAGGAATAGGATTGGATAGAGGATAGGATACGATAGAGGATGGGATAGGATAGAGGATAGGATAGAATAGAGGATAGGATTGGATAGAGGATAGGATACGATAGAGGATGGGATAGGATAGAGGATAGGATAGGATAGAGGATAGGATTGGATAGAGGATAGGATAGGATTGAGGATAGGATATGATAGAGGATAGGATTGGATAGAGGATAGGATACGATAGAGGATAGGATAGGATAGAGGATAGCATAGGATAGAGGAATAAGATAGGATAGAGTATAGGATTGGATAGAGGATAGGATAGGATAGAGGATAGGATATGATAGAGGATAGGATTGGATAGAGGATAGGATACGATAGAGGATAGGATAGGATGGAGGATAGGATAAGATAGAGGATAGGAAAGGACAGAGGATAGGATGTGATAGAAGATAGGACAGGATAGATGGTAGGATACGGTAGAGGATAGGATAGGATAGAGGATAGTATACGATAGAGGATAGGATAGGATGGAGGATAGGATGGGGTAGAGGATATGATAAGATAGAAGATAGGATAGGATAGAGGATAGGATAGGATAAATGATAGGATAGGATAGAGGATAGGTTAGGATGGAGGATAGGATGGGATAGAGGATAGGATAGGATGGAGGATTGGATGGGATAGAGGATAGGATCGGATTGAGGACAGGATATGATAGAGGATAGTATTGGATAGAGGATAGGATACGGTAGAGGATAGGATAGGATAGAGGATAGTATAGGATAGAGGATAGGATAAGATGGAGGATAGGATGGGATAGAGGATATGATAAGATAGAAGATAGGATAGGATAGAGGATAGTATAGGATAGAGGATAGGATAGGATGGCGGATAGGATGGGATAGAGGATATGATAAGATAGAAGATAGGATAGGATAGAATATAGGATAGGATAGCGGATAGGATAGGATAGAGGATAGGATAGGATAGAGGATAGGATAGGATAGAGGATAGGATAGGATAGAGGATAGGATTGGATAGATGGTAGGATACGATAGAGGATAGGATACGATAGAGGAGAGTATAGAGGATAGGAAAGGATAGACGATAGGATAGGATAGAGGCTAGTATAGGATACAGGATAGGATAGGATAAATGATAGGATAGGATAGAGGATAGGTTAGGATGGAGGATAGGATGGGATAGAGGATAGGATATGATGGAGGATAGGATGGGATACAGGATAGGATAGGTTTGAGTATAGGATATGATAGAGGATAGGATATGATAGAGGATAGGATAGGATAGAGGATAGGATAGGATAGAGGATAGGATTGGATAGATGGTAGGATACGATAGAGGATAGGATACGATAGAGGATAGAATAGGATAGTGGATAGGATAGGATAAAGGATAGGATACGATAGAGGATAGGATTGGATAGAGGATAGGATAGGATGGAGGATATAATAGGATGGAGGATAGGATGGGATAGAGGATACGATAAGATAGAGTATAGGATAGGATTGAGGATAGGATATGATAGACTATAGGATTGATAGAGGATAGGATACGATAGAGGATAGGATAGGATAGGATAGAGGATAGGATAGGATAGAGGATAGGATTGGATAGAGGATAGGATAGGATAGAGGATAGGATACGATAGAGGATGGGATACGATAGAGGATAGGATAGGATAGAGGATAGGATTGGATAGAGGATAGGATACGATAGAGGATGGGATAGGATAGAGGATAGGATAGGATAGAGGATAGGATTGGATAGAGGATAGGATAGGATTGAGGATAGGATATGATAGAGGATAGGATTGGATAGAGGATAGGATACGATAGAGGATAGGATAGGATAGGATAGAGGATAGGATAGGATAGAGGATAGGATTGGATAGAGGATAGGATACGATAGAGGATAGGATAGGATGGAGGATAGGATAAGATAGAGGATAGGAAAGGACAGAGGATAGGATTTGATAGAAGATAGGACAGGATAGATGGTAGGATACGGTAGAGGATAGGATAGGATAGAGGATAGGATAGGATAGAGGATAGCATAGGATAGAGGAATAAGATAGGATAGAGTATAGGATTGGATAGAGGATAGGATAGGATAGAGGCTAGTATAGGATACAGGATAGGATAGGATAAATGATAGGATAGGATAGAGGATAGGTTAGGATGGAGGATAGGATGGGATAGAGGATAGGATATGATGGAGGATAGGATGGGATACAGGATAGGATAGGTTTGAGGATAGGATATGATAGAGGATAGGATATGATAGAGGATAGGATAGGATAGAGGATAGGATAGGATAGAGGATAGGATTGGATAGATGGTAGGATACGATAGAGGATAGGATACGATAGAGGAGAGTATAGAGGATGGGAAAGGATAGACGATAGGATAGGATAGAGGCTAGTATAGGATAGAGGATAGGATAGGATAGAGGATAGGATAGGATAGGGGATCGGATGGGATAGAGGATAGGATAGGATAGTTGGTAGGATAGGATAGAAGATAGGACACGATAGAGGATAGAATAGGATAGTGGATAGGATAGGATAAAGGATAGGATACGATAGAGGATAGGATTGGATAGAGGATAGGATAGGATGGAGGATATAATAGGATGGAGGATAGGATGGGATAGAGGATACGATAAGATAGAGTATAGGATAGGATTGAGGATAGGATATGATAGACTATAGGATTGATAGAGGATAGGATACGATAGAGGATAGGATAGGATAGGATAGAGGATAGGATAGGATAGAGGATAGGATTGGATAGAGGATAGGATAGGATAGAGGATAGGATACGATAGAGGATGGGATAGGATAGAGGATAGGATAGGATAGAGGATAGGATTGGATAGAGGATAGGATACGATAGAGGATGGGATAGGATAGAGGATAGGATAGGATAGAGGATAGGATTGGATAGAGGGTAGGATAGGATTGAGGATAGGATATGATAGAGGATAGGATTGGATAGAGGATAGGATACGATAGAGGATAGGATAGGATAGGATAGAGGATAGGATAGGATAGAGGATAGGATTGGATAGAGGATAGGATACGATAGAGGATAGGATAGGATGGAGGATAGGATAAGATAGAGGATAGGAAAGGACAGAGGATAGGATTTGATAGAAGATAGGACAGGATAGATGGTAGGATACGGTAGAGGATAGGATAGGATAGAGGATAGGATAGGATAGAGGATAGCATAGGATAGAGGAATAAGATAGGATAGAGTATAGGATTGGATAGAGGATAGGATAGGATAGAGGATAGGATAGGATAGAGGATAGGATGGGATAGAGGATAGGATAGGATAGATGGTAGGATACGATAGAGGATACGATAGGATAAATGATAGGATAGGATAGGTGATAGGATAGGATAGAGGATAGTATACTATAGAGGACAAGATAGGATGGAGGATAGGATGGGATAGAGGATAGGACAAGATAGAGGATAGGATAGGATAGAGGATAGGATAGGATGGAGGATAGGATGGGATAGAGGATACGATAAGTTAGAGGATAGAATAGGATAGAGGATAGCATAGGATAGAGGAATAGGTTAGGATAGAGTATAATATTGGATAGAGGATAGGAAAGGATAGAGGATAGGATGGGATAGACGATAGGATAGGATAGATGGTAGGATACGATAGAGGATAGGATACGATATAGGATAGAATAGGATAGAGGATAGGATAGGATAAACGATACGATACGATAGAGGATAGGACTGGATAGAGGATAGGATAGGATGGAGGATAGGATGGGATGGAGGATAGGATGGGATAGAGGATAGGATAGGATTGAGGATAGGATATGATAGAGGATAGGATTGGATAGAGGATAGGATACGATAGAGGATAGGATAGGATGGAGGATAGGATAAGATAGAGGATAGGAAAGGACAGAGGATAGGATTTGATAGAAGATAGGACAGGATAGATGGTAGGATACGGTAGAGGATAGGATAGGATAGAGGATAGGATAGGATAGAGGATAGCATAGGATAGAGGAATAAGATAGGATAGAGTATAGGATTGGATAGAGGATAGGATAGGATAGAGGATAGGATAGGATAGAGGATAGGATGGGATAGAGGATAGGATAGGATAGATGGTAGGATACGATAGAGGATACGATAGGATAAATGATAGGAAAGGATAGGTGATAGGATAGGATAGAGGATAGTATACTATAGAGGACAAGATAGGATGGAGGATAGGATGGGATAGAGGATAGGACAAGATAGAGGATAGGATAGGATAGAGGATAGGATAGGATGGAGGATAGGATGGGATAGAGGATACGATAAGTTAGAGGATAGAATAGGATAGAGGATAGCATAGGATAGAGGAATAGGTTAGGATAGAGTATAATATTGGATAGAGGATAGGAAAGGATAGAGGATAGGATGGGATAGACGATAGGATAGGATAGATGGTAGGATACGATAGAGGATAGGATACGATATAGGATAGAATAGGATAGAGGATAGGATAGGATAAACGATACGATACGATAGAGGATAGGACTGGATAGAGGATAGGATAGGATGGAGGATAGGATGGGATGGAGGATAGGATGGGATAGAGGATAGGATAGGATTGAGGATAGGATATGATAGAGGATAGGATTGGATAGAGGATAGGATACGATAGAGGATAGGATAGGATGGAGGATAGGATAAGATAGAGGATAGGAAAGGACAGAGGATAGGATGTGATAGAAGATAGGACAGGATAGATGGTAGGATACGGTAGAGGATAGGATAGGATAGAGGATAGTATACGATAGAGGATAGGATAGGATGGAGGATAGGATGGGGTAGAGGATATGATAAGATAGAAGATAGGATAGGATAGAGGATAGGATAGGATAAATGATAGGATAGGATAGAGGATAGGTTAGGATGGAATATAGGATGGGATAGAGGATAGGATAGGATGGAGGATTGGATGGGATAGAGGATAGGATAGGATTGAGGATAGGATATGATAGAGGATAGGATTGGATAGAGGATAGGATACGGTAGAGGATAGGATAGGATAGAGGATAGTATAGGATAGAGGATAGGATAAGATGGAGGATAGGATGGGATAGGTGATATGATAAGATAGAAGATAGGATAGGATAGAGGGTAGGATGAGATACAGGATAGCATAAGATAGAGGAATAGGATAGGATAGAGGATAGGATACGATAGAGGATGGGATAGGATAGAGGATAGGATAGGATAGAGGATAGGATTGGATAGAGGATAGGATACGATAGAGGATGGGATAAGATAGAGGATAGAATAGGATAGAGGATAGGATTGGATAGAGGATAGGACAGGATAGAGGATAGAATAGGATAGGGGATAGGATTGGATAGAGGATAGCATAGGATAGAGGAATAGGTTAGGATAGAGGATAGGATAAGATGGAGGATAGGATGGGATAGAGGATATGATAAGATAGAAGATAGGATAGGATAGAGGATAGTATAGGATAGAGGATAGGATAGGATGGAGGATAGGATGGGATAGAGGATATGATAAGATAGAAGATAGGATAGGATAGAATATAGGATAGGATAGCGGATAGGATAGGATAGAGGATAGGATAGGATAGAGGATAGGATAGGATAGAGGATAGGATAGGATAGAGGATAGGATTGGATAGATGGTAGGATACGATAGAGGATAGGATACGATAGAGGAGAGTATAGAGGATAGGAAAGGATAGACGATAGGATAGGATAGAGGCTAGTATAGGATAGAGGATAGGATAGGATAAATGATAGGATAGGATAGAGGATAGGTTAGGATGGAGGATAGGATGGGATAGAGGATAGGATAAGATGGAGGATAGGATGGGATACAGGATAGGATAGGTTTGAGGATAGGATATGATAGAGGATAGGATATGTTAGAGGATAGGATAGGATAGAGGATAGGATAGGATAGAGGATAGGATTGGATAGATGGTAGGATACGATAGAGGATAGGATACGATACAGGAGAGTATAGAGGATAGGAAAGGATAGACGATAGGATAGGATAGAGGCTAGTATAGGATGGAGGATAGGATAGGATAGAGGATAGGATAGGATAGGGGATAGGATGGGATAGAGGATAGGATAGGATAGTTGGTAGGATAGGATAGAAGATAGGACACGATAGATGATAGAATAGGATAGAGGATAGGATAGGATAAAGGATAGGATACGATAGAGGATAGGATTGGATAGAGGATAGGATAGGATGGAGGATATAATAGGATGGAGGATAGGATGGGATAGAGGATACGATAAGATAGAGTATAGGATAGGATTAAGGATAGGATATGATAGACTATAGGATTGATAGAGGATAGGATACGATAGAGGATAGGATAGGATAGGATAGAGGATAGGATAGGATAGAGGATAGGATTGGATAGAGGAGAGGATAGGATGGAGGATAGGATAAGATAGAGGATAGGATGTGATAGAGGATAGGATACGATAGAGGATGGGATAGGATAGAGGAGAGGATAGGATAGAGAATAGGATTGGATGGAGGATAGGATGGGATAGAGGATATGATAAGATAGAATGTAGGATAGGATAGAGGATGGGATAGGATAGAGTATAGGATAGGATAGAGGATATGATAGGATAGAGGGTAGCATAGGATAGAGGAATACGATAGGATAGAGGATAGGATAGGATAGGATAGGATAGAGGATAGGATAGGATAGAGGATAGAATTGGATAGAGGATAGGATAGGATAGAGGATAGAATTGGATAGAGGATAGGATAGGATAGAGGATAGGATAGAGGATAGGATAGGATAGAGTATAGGATATGATAGAGGATAGGATACGATAGAGGATGGGATAGGATAGAGGATAGGTTAGGATGGAGGATAGGATGGGATAGAGGATAGGATAAGATGGAGGATAGGATGGTGTAGAGGATAGGATAAGATAGAGGATAGGATAGGATTGAGGATAGGATAGGATAGAGGATAGGATACGATAGAGGAGAGTATAGAGGATAGGAAAGGATAGACGATAGGATAGGATAGAGCCTAGAATAGGATAGAGGATAGGATAGAGGGAAGAATAGGATAGAGGAATAGGATAGGATAGAGGATAGGATAGGATAGGATAGAGTATAGGATAGGATAGAGGATGGGATAGGATAGAGGATAGGATAGGATAGAGGATAGCATAGGATAGAGGAATAGGATAGGATAGAGGATAGGATGGGGTAGAGGATATGATAAGATAGAAGATAGGATAGGATAGAGGATAGCATAGGATAGAGGAATAGGATAGGATAGAGGACAGGATGAGATAGAGGATATGATAAGATAGAAGATAGGATAGGATAGAGGATGGGACAGGATAGAGTATAGGATAGGATAGAGGATAGGATAGGATAGAGGGTAGCATAGGATAGAGGAATAGGATAGGATAGAGGATAGGATAGGATAGAGCATAGGATGGGATAGAGGATAGGATAGGATAGATGGTAGGATAGGATAGAGGACAGGATACGGTAGAGGATAGAATAGGATAGAGGATAGGATAGGATAAATGAGAGGATACGATAGAGGATAGGATTGGATAGAGGATAGGATAGGATAGAGGGTAGCACAGGATAGAGGAATAGGATAGGATAGAGGATAGGATACGATAGAGGATGGGATAGGATAGAGGATAGGATAGGATAGAGGATAGGATTGGATAGAGGATAGGATAGGATAGAGGATAGGATAGGATAGAGGATAGGATTGGATAGAGGATAGGATAGGATCGAGGATAGGATAGGATAGAGCATAGGATGGGATAGAGGTTAGGATAGGATAGATGGTAGGATAGGATAGAGGACAGGATACGATAGAGGATAGAATAGGATAGAGGATAGGATAGGATCAAGGATAGGATACAATAGAGGATAGGATTGGATAGAGGATAGGATACGATAGAGGATAGGATAGGATGGAGGATAGTATTGGATAGAGGATAGGATAGGATAGAGGATAGGATTGGATAGAGGGTAGAATAGGATAGAGGATAGGATAGGATGGAGGATAGGATGGAATAGTGGATAGGATGGAATAGAGGATAGGATGAGATAGAGGATAGGATAGGATAGAGGATAGGATATGATAGAGGATAGGATAGGAAAGAGGATGGGATACAATAGCGGATAGGATGGGATAGAGGATAGGATAGGATAGATGGTAGGATACGATAGAGGATAGGATAAGATAGAGGAGAGTATAGAGGATGGGAAAGGATAGACGATAGGATAGGATAGAGGCTAGAATAGGATAGAGGATAGGATTGGACAGCGGATAGGATAGGATAGAGAATAGTATCGGATATATGGCAGGATGCGATAGTGGATAGGATAGGATAAATGATAGGATAGGATAGCGGATAGGATAGGATAGTGGATAGGATAGGATAGAGGATAGCATAGGATAGAGGATAGCAAAGGATAGAGGAATAGGATAGGATAGAGTATAGGATTGGATAGAGGATAGGATAGGATAGAGGATAGGATAGGATAGAGGATAGGATAGGATGGAGGATAGGATGGAATAGTGGATAGGATGGAATAGAGGATAGGATGAGATAGAGGATAGGATAGGATAGAGGATAGGATATGATAGAGGATAGGATAGGAAAGAGGATGGGATACAATAGCGGATAGGATGGGATAGAGGATAGGATAGGATAGATGGTAGGATACGATAGAGGATAGGATAAGATAGAGGAGAGTATAGAGGATGGGAAAGGATAGACGATAGGATGGGATAGAGGCTAGAATAGGATAGAGGATAGGATTGGACAGCGGATAGGATAGGATAGAGAATAGAATCGGATATATGGCAGGATGCGATAGAGGACAGGATAGGATAAATGATAGGATAGGATAGCGGATAGGATAGGATAGTGGATAGGATAGGATAGAGGATAGGATACGATAGAGGAGAGTATAGAGGATAGGAAAGGATAGACGATATGATAGGATAGAGGCTAGTATAGGATAGAGGATAGGATAGGATGGAGGATGGGATAGGATAAAGGATCGGATAGGATAAATGATAGGATAGGATAGAGGATAGGATAGGATAGAGGATAGGATAGGATGGAGGATAGGATGGAATAGTGGATAGGATGGAATAGAGGATAGGATGAGATAGAGGATAGGATAGGATAGAGGATAGGATATGATAGAGGATAGGATAGGAAAGAGGATGGGATACAATAGCGGATAGGATGGGATAGAGGATAGGATAGGATAGATGGTAGGATACGATAGAGGATAGGATAAGATAGAGGAGAGTATAGAGGATGGGAAAGGATAGACGATAGGATAGGATAGAGGCTAGAATAGGATAGAGGATAGGATTGGACAGCGGATAGGATAGGATAGAGAATAGAATCGGATATATGGCAGGATGCGATAGAGGATAGGATAGGATAAATGATAGGATAGGATAGCGGATAGGATAGGATAGTGGATAGGATAGGATAGAGGATAGGATACGATAGAGGAGAGTATAGAGGATAGGAAAGGATAGACGATATGATAGGATAGAGGCTAGAATACGATAGAGGATAGGATTGGACAGCGGATAGGATAGGATAGAGAATAGTATCGGATATATGGCAGGATGCGATAGAGGATAGGATAGGATAAATGATAGGATAGGATAGCGGATAGGATAGGATAGTGGATAGGATAGGATAGAGGATAGGATAGGATAGAGGATAGCAAAGGATAGAGGAATAGGATAGGATAGAGTATAGGATTGGATAGAGGATAGGATAGGATAGAGGATAGGATAGGATAGAGGATAGGATAGGATGGAGGATAGGATGGAATAGTGGATAGGATGGAATAGAGGATAGGATGACATAGAGGATAGGATAGGATAGAGGATAGGATATGATAGAGGATAGGATAGGAAAGAGGATGGGATACAATAGCGGATAGGATGGGATAGAGGATAGGATAGGATGGAGGATGGGATAGGATAGAGGATCGGATAGGATAAATGATAGGATAGGATAGAGGATAGGATAGGATAGAGGATAGGATAGGATGGAGGATAGGATGGAATAGTGGATAGGATGGAATAGAGGATAGGATGAGATAGAGGATAGGATAGGATAGAGTATAGGATTGGATAGAGGATAGGATAGGATAGAGGATAGGATACGATAGAGGATAGGATGGGATAGAGGATAGGATAGGATAGATGGTAGGATACGATAGAGGATAGGAAACGATACAGGAGAGTATAGCGGATAGGAAAGGATAGACGATAGGATAGGATAGAGGCTAGAATAGGATAGAGGATAGGATGGGATAGAGGATAGGATAGGATAGATGGTAGGATACGATAGAGGATAGGATAGGATAGAAGATAGTATACTATAGAGGACAAGATAGGATGGAGGATAGGATGGGATAGAGGATAGGATAAGATAGAGGATAGGATAGGAAAGAGGATAGGATAGGATGGAGGATAGGATGGGATAGAGGATACGATAACTTAGAGGATAGAATGGGATAGAGGATAGCATAGGATAGAGGAATAGGATAGGATAGAGTATAGGATTGGATAGAGGATAGGATCGAATAGAGTATAGGATAGGATAGAGGATAAGATGGGATAGAGGATAGGATAGGATAGATGGTAGGATACGGTAGAGGATAGGATAGGATAGGATAGAGGATCGGATAGGATAAATGATAGGATAGGATAGAGGATAGGATAGGATGGCGGATAGGATAGGATAGAGGATAGGATAGGATAGAGGATCGGATAGGATAAATGATAGGATAGGATGGAGGATAGGATAGGATAGAGGATAGGATAGGATGGAGGATGGGATACGATAGCGGATAGGATGGGATAGAGGATAGTATACGATAGAGGATAGGATAGGATGGAGGATAGGATGGAGTAGAGGATATGATAAGATAGAAGATAGGATAGGATAGAGGATAGGATAGGATAAATGATAGGATAGGATAGAGGATAGGTTAGGATGGAGGATAGGATGGGATAGAGGATAGGATAAGATGGAGGATAGGATGGGATAGAGGATAGGATAGGATTGAGGATAGGATATGATAGAGGATAGGATTGGATAGAGGATAGGATACGGTAGAGGATAGGATAGGATAGAGGATAGTATAGGATAGAGGATAGGATAAGATGGAGGATAGGATGGGATAGAGGATATGATAAGATAGAAGATAGGATAGGATAGAGGGTAGGATGAGATACAGGATAGCATAAGATAGAGGAATAGGATTGGATAGAGGATAGGATACGATAGAGGATGGGATAGGATAGAGGATAGGATAGGATAGAGGATAGGATTGGATAGAGGATAGGATACGATAGAGGATGGGATAGGATAGAGGATAGGATAGGATAGAGGATAGGATTGGATAGAGGATAGGATAGGATTGAGGATAGGATATGATAGAGGATAGGATAGGATAGAGGATAGGATATGATAGAGGATAGGATTGGATAGAGGATAGGATACGATAGAGGATAGGATAGGATGGAGGATAGGATAAGATAGAGGATAGGAAAGGACAGAGGATAGGATGTGATAGAAGATAGGACAGGATAGATGGTAGGATACGGTAGAGGATAGGATAGGATAGAGGATATTATACGATAGAGGATAGGATAGGATGGAGGATAGGATGGGGTAGAGGATATGATAAGATAGAAGATAGGATAGGATAGAGGATAGGATAGGATAAATGATAGGATAGGATAGAGGATAGGTTAGGATGGAGGATAGGATGGGATAGAGGATAGGATAGGATGGAGGATTGGATGGGATAGAGGATAGGATCGGATTGAGGACAGGATATGATAGAGGATAGTATTGGATAGAGGATAGGATACGGTAGAGGATAGGATAGGATAGAGGATAGTATAGGATAGAGGATAGGATAAGATGGAGGATAGGATGGGATAGAGGATATGATAAGATAGAAGATAGGATAGGATAGAGGATAGTATAGGATAGAGGATAGGATAGGATGGCGGATAGGATGGGATAGAGGATATGATAAGATAGAAGATAGGATAGGATAGAATATAGGATAGGATAGAGGATAGGATTGGATAGATGGTAGGATACGATAGAGGATAGGATACGATAGAGGAGAGTATAGAGGATGGGAAAGGATAGACGATAGGATAGGATAGAGGCTAGTATAGGATAGAGGATAGGATAGGATAGAGGATAGGATAGGATAGGGGATAGGATAGGATAGAGGATAGGATAGGATAGGGGATAGGATGGGATAGAGGATAGGATAGGATAGTTGGTAGGATAGGATAGAAGATAGGACACGATAGAGGATAGAATAGGATAGTGGATAGGATACGATAAAGGATAGGATACGATAGAGGATAGGATTGGATAGAGGATAGGATAGGATGGAGGATATAATAGGATGGAGGATAGGATGGGATAGAGGATACGATAAGATAGAGTATAGGATAGGATTGAGGATAGGATATGATAGACTATAGGATTGATAGAGGATAGGATACGATAGAGGATAGGATAGGATAGGATAGAGGATAGGATAGGATAGAGGATAGGATTGGATAGAGGATAGGATAGGATAGAGGATAGGATACGATAGAGGATGGGATACAATAGAGGATAGGATAGGATAGAGGATAGGATTGGATAGAGGATAGGATACGATAGAGGATGGGATAGGATAGAGGATAGGATAGGATAGAGGATAGGATTGGATAGAGGATAGGATAGGATTGAGGATAGGATATGATAGAGGATAGGATTGGATAGAGGATAGGATACGATAGAGGATAGGATAGGATAGGATAGAGGATAGGATAGGATAGAGGATAGGATTGGATAGAGGATAGGATACGATAGAGGATAGGATAGGATGGAGGATAGGATAAGATAGAGGATAGGAAAGGACAGAGGATAGGATTTGATAGAAGATAGGACAGGATAGATGGTAGGATACGGTAGAGGATAGGATAGGATAGAGGATAGGATAGGATAGAGGATAGCATAGGATAGAGGAATAAGATAGGATAGAGTATAGGATTGGATAGAGGATAGGATAGGATAGAGGATAGGATAGGATAAATGATAGGATAGGATAGAGGATAGGTTAGGATGGAGGATAGGATGGGATAGAGGATAGGATAGGATGGAGGATTGGATGGGATAGAGGATAGGATCGGATTGAGGACAGGATATGATAGAGGATAGTATTGGATAGAGGATAGGATACGGTAGAGGATAGGATAGGATAGAGGATAGTATAGGATAGAGGATAGGATAAGATGGAGGATAGGATGGGATAGAGGATATGATAAGATAGAAGATAGGATAGGATAGAGGATAGTATAGGATAGAGGATAGGATAGGATGGCGGATAGGATGGGATAGAGGATATGATAAGATAGAAGATAGGATAGGATAGAATATAGGATAGGATAGAGGATAGGATTGGATAGATGGTAGGATACGATAGAGGATAGGATACGATAGAGGAGAGTATAGAGGATGGGAAAGGATAGACGATAGGATAGGATAGAGGCTAGTATAGGATAGAGGATAGGATAGGATAGAGGATAGGATAGGATAGGGGATAGGATAGGATAGAGGATAGGATAGGATAGAGGATAGTATACGATAGAGGATAGGATAGGATGGAGGATAGGATGGGGTAGAGGATATGATAAGATAGAAGATAGGATAGGATAGAGGATAGGATAGGATAAATGATAGGATAGGATAGAGGATAGGTTAGGATGGAGGATAGGATGGGATAGAGGATAGGATAGGATGGAGGATTGGATGGGATAGAGGATAGGATCGGATTGAGGACAGGATATGATAGAGGATAGTATTGGATAGAGGATAGGATACGGTAGAGGATAGGATAGGATAGAGGATAGTATAGGATAGAGGATAGGATAAGATGGAGGATAGGATGGGATAGAGGATATGATAAGATAGAAGATAGGATAGGATAGAGGATAGTATAGGATAGAGGATAGGATAGGATGGCGGATAGGATGGGATAGAGGATATGATAAGATAGAAGATAGGATAGGATAGAATATAGGATAGGATAGCGGATAGGATAGGATAGAGGATAGGATAGGATAGAGGATAGGATAGGATAGAGGATAGGATAGGATAGAGGATAGGATTGGATAGATGGTAGGATACGATAGAGGATAGGATACGATAGAGGAGAGTATAGAGGATAGGAAAGGATAGACGATAGGATAGGATAGAGGCTAGTATAGGATACAGGATAGGATAGGATAAATGATAGGATAGGATAGAGGATAGGTTAGGATGGAGGATAGGATGGGATAGAGGATAGGATATGATGGAGGATAGGATGGGATACAGGATAGGATAGGTTTGAGTATAGGATATGATAGAGGATAGGATATGATAGAGGATAGGATAGGATAGAGGATAGGATAGGATAGAGGATAGGATTGGATAGATGGTAGGATACGATAGAGGATAGGATACGATAGAGGATAGAATAGGATAGTGGATAGGATAGGATAAAGGATAGGATACGATAGAGGATAGGATTGGATAGAGGATAGGATAGGATGGAGGATATAATAGGATGGAGGATAGGATGGGATAGAGGATACGATAAGATAGAGTATAGGATAGGATTGAGGATAGGATATGATAGACTATAGGATTGATAGAGGATAGGATACGATAGAGGATAGGATAGGATAGGATAGAGGATAGGATAGGATAGAGGATAGGATTGGATAGAGGATAGGATAGGATAGAGGATAGGATACGATAGAGGATGGGATACGATAGAGGATAGGATAGGATAGAGGATAGGATTGGATAGAGGATAGGATACGATAGAGGATGGGATAGGATAGAGGATAGGATAGGATAGAGGATAGGATTGGATAGAGGATAGGATAGGATTGAGGATAGGATATGATAGAGGATAGGATTGGATAGAGGATAGGATACGATAGAGGATAGGATAGGATAGGATAGAGGATAGGATAGGATAGAGGATAGGATTGGATAGAGGATAGGATACGATAGAGGATAGGATAGGATGGAGGATAGGATAAGATAGAGGATAGGAAAGGACAGAGGATAGGATTTGATAGAAGATAGGACAGGATAGATGGTAGGATACGGTAGAGGATAGGATAGGATAGAGGATAGGATAGGATAGAGGATAGCATAGGATAGAGGAATAAGATAGGATAGAGTATAGGATTGGATAGAGGATAGGATAGGATAGAGGCTAGTATAGGATACAGGATAGGATAGGATAAATGATAGGATAGGATAGAGGATAGGTTAGGATGGAGGATAGGATGGGATAGAGGATAGGATATGATGGAGGATAGGATGGGATACAGGATAGGATAGGTTTGAGGATAGGATATGATAGAGGATAGGATATGATAGAGGATAGGATAGGATAGAGGATAGGATAGGATAGAGGATAGGATTGGATAGATGGTAGGATACGATAGAGGATAGGATACGATAGAGGAGAGTATAGAGGATGGGAAAGGATAGACGATAGGATAGGATAGAGGCTAGTATAGGATAGAGGATAGGATAGGATAGAGGATAGGATAGGATAGGGGATCGGATGGGATAGAGGATAGGATAGGATAGTTGGTAGGATAGGATAGAAGATAGGACACGATAGAGGATAGAATAGGATAGTGGATAGGATAGGATAAAGGATAGGATACGATAGAGGATAGGATTGGATAGAGGATAGGATAGGATGGAGGATATAATAGGATGGAGGATAGGATGGGATAGAGGATACGATAAGATAGAGTATAGGATAGGATTGAGGATAGGATATGATAGACTATAGGATTGATAGAGGATAGGATACGATAGAGGATAGGATAGGATAGGATAGAGGATAGGATAGGATAGAGGATAGGATTGGATAGAGGATAGGATAGGATAGAGGATAGGATACGATAGAGGATGGGATAGGATAGAGGATAGGATAGGATAGAGGATAGGATTGGATAGAGGATAGGATACGATAGAGGATGGGATAGGATAGAGGATAGGATAGGATAGAGGATAGGATTGGATAGAGGGTAGGATAGGATTGAGGATAGGATATGATAGAGGATAGGATTGGATAGAGGATAGGATACGATAGAGGATAGGATAGGATAGGATAGAGGATAGGATAGGATAGAGGATAGGATTGGATAGAGGATAGGATACGATAGAGGATAGGATAGGATGGAGGATAGGATAAGATAGAGGATAGGAAAGGACAGAGGATAGGATTTGATAGAAGATAGGACAGGATAGATGGTAGGATACGGTAGAGGATAGGATAGGATAGAGGATAGGATAGGATAGAGGATAGCATAGGATAGAGGAATAAGATAGGATAGAGTATAGGATTGGATAGAGGATAGGATAGGATAGAGGATAGGATAGGATAGAGGATAGGATGGGATAGAGGATAGGATAGGATAGATGGTAGGATACGATAGAGGATACGATAGGATAAATGATAGGATAGGATAGGTGATAGGATAGGATAGAGGATAGTATACTATAGAGGACAAGATAGGATGGAGGATAGGATGGGATAGAGGATAGGACAAGATAGAGGATAGGATAGGATAGAGGATAGGATAGGATGGAGGATAGGATGGGATAGAGGATACGATAAGTTAGAGGATAGAATAGGATAGAGGATAGCATAGGATAGAGGAATAGGTTAGGATAGAGTATAATATTGGATAGAGGATAGGAAAGGATAGAGGATAGGATGGGATAGACGATAGGATAGGATAGATGGTAGGATACGATAGAGGATAGGATACGATATAGGATAGAATAGGATAGAGGATAGGATAGGATAAACGATACGATACGATAGAGGATAGGACTGGATAGAGGATAGGATAGGATGGAGGATAGGATGGGATGGAGGATAGGATGGGATAGAGGATAGGATAGGATTGAGGATAGGATATGATAGAGGATAGGATTGGATAGAGGATAGGATACGATAGAGGATAGGATAGGATGGAGGATAGGATAAGATAGAGGATAGGAAAGGACAGAGGATAGGATTTGATAGAAGATAGGACAGGATAGATGGTAGGATACGGTAGAGGATAGGATAGGATAGAGGATAGGATAGGATAGAGGATAGCATAGGATAGAGGAATAAGATAGGATAGAGTATAGGATTGGATAGAGGATAGGATAGGATAGAGGATAGGATAGGATAGAGGATAGGATGGGATAGAGGATAGGATAGGATAGATGGTAGGATACGATAGAGGATACGATAGGATAAATGATAGGAAAGGATAGGTGATAGGATAGGATAGAGGATAGTATACTATAGAGGACAAGATAGGATGGAGGATAGGATGGGATAGAGGATAGGACAAGATAGAGGATAGGATAGGATAGAGGATAGGATAGGATGGAGGATAGGATGGGATAGAGGATACGATAAGTTAGAGGATAGAATAGGATAGAGGATAGCATAGGATAGAGGAATAGGTTAGGATAGAGTATAATATTGGATAGAGGATAGGAAAGGATAGAGGATAGGATGGGATAGACGATAGGATAGGATAGATGGTAGGATACGATAGAGGATAGGATACGATATAGGATAGAATAGGATAGAGGATAGGATAGGATAAACGATACGATACGATAGAGGATAGGACTGGATAGAGGATAGGATAGGATGGAGGATAGGATGGGATGGAGGATAGGATGGGATAGAGGATAGGATAGGATTGAGGATAGGATATGATAGAGGATAGGATTGGATAGAGGATAGGATACGATAGAGGATAGGATAGGATGGAGGATAGGATAAGATAGAGGATAGGAAAGGACAGAGGATAGGATGTGATAGAAGATAGGACAGGATAGATGGTAGGATACGGTAGAGGATAGGATAGGATAGAGGATAGTATACGATAGAGGATAGGATAGGATGGAGGATAGGATGGGGTAGAGGATATGATAAGATAGAAGATAGGATAGGATAGAGGATAGGATAGGATAAATGATAGGATAGGATAGAGGATAGGTTAGGATGGAATATAGGATGGGATAGAGGATAGGATAGGATGGAGGATTGGATGGGATAGAGGATAGGATAGGATTGAGGATAGGATATGATAGAGGATAGGATTGGATAGAGGATAGGATACGGTAGAGGATAGGATAGGATAGAGGATAGTATAGGATAGAGGATAGGATAAGATGGAGGATAGGATGGGATAGGTGATATGATAAGATAGAAGATAGGATAGGATAGAGGGTAGGATGAGATACAGGATAGCATAAGATAGAGGAATAGGATAGGATAGAGGATAGGATACGATAGAGGATGGGATAGGATAGAGGATAGGATAGGATAGAGGATAGGATTGGATAGAGGATAGGATACGATAGAGGATGGGATAAGATAGAGGATAGAATAGGATAGAGGATAGGATTGGATAGAGGATAGGACAGGATAGAGGATAGAATAGGATAGGGGATAGGATTGGATGGAGGATAGCATAGGATAGAGGAATAGGTTAGGATAGAGGATAGGATAAGATGGAGGATAGGATGGGATAGAGGATATGATAAGATAGAAGATAGGATAGGATAGAGGATAGTATAGGATAGAGGATAGGATAGGATGGAGGATAGGATGGGATAGAGGATATGATAAGATAGAAGATAGGATAGGATAGAATATAGGATAGGATAGCGGATAGGATAGGATAGAGGATAGGATAGGATAGAGGATAGGATAGGATAGAGGATAGGATAGGATAGAGGATAGGATTGGATAGATGGTAGGATACGATAGAGGATAGGATACGATAGAGGAGAGTATAGAGGATAGGAAAGGATAGACGATAGGATAGGATAGAGGCTAGTATAGGATAGAGGATAGGATAGGATAAATGATAGGATAGGATAGAGGATAGGTTAGGATGGAGGATAGGATGGGATAGAGGATAGGATAAGATGGAGGATAGGATGGGATACAGGATAGGATAGGTTTGAGGATAGGATATGATAGAGGATAGGATATGTTAGAGGATAGGATAGGATAGAGGATAGGATAGGATAGAGGATAGGATTGGATAGATGGTAGGATACGATAGAGGATAGGATACGATACAGGAGAGTATAGAGGATAGGAAAGGATAGACGATAGGATAGGATAGAGGCTAGTATAGGATGGAGGATAGGATAGGATAGAGGATAGGATAGGATAGGGGATAGGATGGGATAGAGGATAGGATAGGATAGTTGGTAGGATAGGATAGAAGATAGGACACGATAGATGATAGAATAGGATAGAGGATAGGATAGGATAAAGGATAGGATACGATAGAGGATAGGATTGGATAGAGGATAGGATAGGATGGAGGATATAATAGGATGGAGGATAGGATGGGATAGAGGATACGATAAGATAGAGTATAGGATAGGATTAAGGATAGGATATGATAGACTATAGGATTGATAGAGGATAGGATACGATAGAGGATAGGATAGGATAGGATAGAGGATAGGATAGGATAGAGGATAGGATTGGATAGAGGAGAGGATAGGATGGAGGATAGGATAAGATAGAGGATAGGATGTGATAGAGGATAGGATACGATAGAGGATGGGATAGGATAGAGGAGAGGATAGGATAGAGAATAGGATTGGATGGAGGATAGGATGGGATAGAGGATATGATAAGATAGAATGTAGGATAGGATAGAGGATGGGATAGGATAGAGTATAGGATAGGATAGAGGATATGATAGGATAGAGGGTAGCATAGGATAGAGGAATAGGATAGGATAGAGGATAGGATAGGATAGGATAGAGGATAGGTTAGGATGGAGGATAGGATGGGATAGAGGATAGGATAAGATGGAGGATAGGATGGTGTAGAGGATAGGATAAGATAGAGGATAGGATAGGATTGAGGATAGGATAGGATAGAGGATAGGATACGATAGAGGAGAGTATAGAGGATAGGAAAGGATAGACGATAGGATAGGATAGAGCCTAGAATAGGATAGAGGATAGGATAGAGGGAAGAATAGGATAGAGGAATAGGATAGGATAGAGGATAGGATAGGATAGGATAGAGTATAGGATAGGATAGAGGATGGGATAGGATAGAGGATAGGATAGGATAGAGGATAGCATAGGATAGAGGAATAGGATAGGATAGAGGATAGGATGGGGTAGAGGATATGATAAGATAGAAGATAGGATAGGATAGAGGATAGCATAGGATAGAGGAATAGGATAGGATAGAGGACAGGATGAGATAGAGGATATGATAAGATAGAAGATAGGATAGGATAGAGGATGGGACAGGATAGAGTATAGGATAGGATAGAGGATAGGATAGGATAGAGGATAGGATAGGATAGAGGATAGGATAGGATAGGGGATCGGATGGGATAGAGGATAGGATAGGATAGTTGGTAGGATAGGATAGAAGATAGGACACGATAGAGGATAGAATAGGATAGTGGATAGGATAGGATAAAGGATAGGATACGATAGAGGATAGGATTGGATAGAGGATAGGATAGGATGGAGGATATAATAGGATGGAGGATAGGATGGGATAGAGGATACGATAAGATAGAGTATAGGATAGGATTGAGGATAGGATATGATAGACTATAGGATTGATAGAGGATAGGATACGATAGAGGATAGGATAGGATAGGATAGAGGATAGGATAGGATAGAGGATAGGATTGGATAGAGGATAGGATAGGATAGAGGATAGGATACGATAGAGGATGGGATAGGATAGAGGATAGGATAGGATAGAGGATAGGATTGGATAGAGGATAGGATACGATAGAGGATGGGATAGGATAGAGGATAGGATAGGATAGAGGATAGGATTGGATAGAGGGTAGGATAGGATTGAGGATAGGATATGATAGAGGATAGGATTGGATAGAGGATAGGATACGATAGAGGATAGGATAGGATAGGATAGAGGATAGGATAGGATAGAGGATAGGATTGGATAGAGGATAGGATACGATAGAGGATAGGATAGGATGGAGGATAGGATAAGATAGAGGATAGGAAAGGACAGAGGATAGGATTTGATAGAAGATAGGACAGGATAGATGGTAGGATACGGTAGAGGATAGGATAGGATAGAGGATAGGATAGGATAGAGGATAGCATAGGATAGAGGAATAAGATAGGATAGAGTATAGGATTGGATAGAGGATAGGATAGGATAGAGGATAGGATAGGATAGAGGATAGGATGGGATAGAGGATAGGATAGGATAGATGGTAGGATACGATAGAGGATACGATAGGATAAATGATAGGATAGGATAGGTGATAGGATAGGATAGAGGATAGTATACTATAGAGGACAAGATAGGATGGAGGATAGGATGGGATAGAGGATAGGACAAGATAGAGGATAGGATAGGATAGAGGATAGGATAGGATGGAGGATAGGATGGGATAGAGGATACGATAAGTTAGAGGATAGAATAGGATAGAGGATAGCATAGGATAGAGGAATAGGTTAGGATAGAGTATAATATTGGATAGAGGATAGGAAAGGATAGAGGATAGGATGGGATAGACGATAGGATAGGATAGATGGTAGGATACGATAGAGGATAGGATACGATATAGGATAGAATAGGATAGAGGATAGGATAGGATAAACGATACGATACGATAGAGGATAGGACTGGATAGAGGATAGGATAGGATGGAGGATAGGATGGGATGGAGGATAGGATGGGATAGAGGATAGGATAGGATTGAGGATAGGATATGATAGAGGATAGGATTGGATAGAGGATAGGATACGATAGAGGATAGGATAGGATGGAGGATAGGATAAGATAGAGGATAGGAAAGGACAGAGGATAGGATTTGATAGAAGATAGGACAGGATAGATGGTAGGATACGGTAGAGGATAGGATAGGATAGAGGATAGGATAGGATAGAGGATAGCATAGGATAGAGGAATAAGATAGGATAGAGTATAGGATTGGATAGAGGATAGGATAGGATAGAGGATAGGATAGGATAGAGGATAGGATGGGATAGAGGATAGGATAGGATAGATGGTAGGATACGATAGAGGATACGATAGGATAAATGATAGGAAAGGATAGGTGATAGGATAGGATAGAGGATAGTATACTATAGAGGACAAGATAGGATGGAGGATAGGATGGGATAGAGGATAGGACAAGATAGAGGATAGGATAGGATAGAGGATAGGATAGGATGGAGGATAGGATGGGATAGAGGATACGATAAGTTAGAGGATAGAATAGGATAGAGGATAGCATAGGATAGAGGAATAGGTTAGGATAGAGTATAATATTGGATAGAGGATAGGAAAGGATAGAGGATAGGATGGGATAGACGATAGGATAGGATAGATGGTAGGATACGATAGAGGATAGGATACGATATAGGATAGAATAGGATAGAGGATAGGATAGGATAAACGATACGATACGATAGAGGATAGGACTGGATAGAGGATAGGATAGGATGGAGGATAGGATGGGATGGAGGATAGGATGGGATAGAGGATAGGATAGGATTGAGGATAGGATATGATAGAGGATAGGATTGGATAGAGGATAGGATACGATAGAGGATAGGATAGGATGGAGGATAGGATAAGATAGAGGATAGGAAAGGACAGAGGATAGGATGTGATAGAAGATAGGACAGGATAGATGGTAGGATACGGTAGAGGATAGGATAGGATAGAGGATAGTATACGATAGAGGATAGGATAGGATGGAGGATAGGATGGGGTAGAGGATATGATAAGATAGAAGATAGGATAGGATAGAGGATAGGATAGGATAAATGATAGGATAGGATAGAGGATAGGTTAGGATGGAATATAGGATGGGATAGAGGATAGGATAGGATGGAGGATTGGATGGGATAGAGGATAGGATAGGATTGAGGATAGGATATGATAGAGGATAGGATTGGATAGAGGATAGGATACGGTAGAGGATAGGATAGGATAGAGGATAGTATAGGATAGAGGATAGGATAAGATGGAGGATAGGATGGGATAGGTGATATGATAAGATAGAAGATAGGATAGGATAGAGGGTAGGATGAGATACAGGATAGCATAAGATAGAGGAATAGGATAGGATAGAGGATAGGATACGATAGAGGATGGGATAGGATAGAGGATAGGATAGGATAGAGGATAGGATTGGATAGAGGATAGGATACGATAGAGGATGGGATAAGATAGAGGATAGAATAGGATAGAGGATAGGATTGGATAGAGGATAGGACAGGATAGAGGATAGAATAGGATAGGGGATAGGATTGGATAGAGGATAGCATAGGATAGAGGAATAGGTTAGGATAGAGGATAGGATAAGATGGAGGATAGGATGGGATAGAGGATATGATAAGATAGAAGATAGGATAGGATAGAGGATAGTATAGGATAGAGGATAGGATAGGATGGAGGATAGGATGGGATAGAGGATATGATAAGATAGAAGATAGGATAGGATAGAATATAGGATAGGATAGCGGATAGGATAGGATAGAGGATAGGATAGGATAGAGGATAGGATAGGATAGAGGATAGGATAGGATAGAGGATAGGATTGGATAGATGGTAGGATACGATAGAGGATAGGATACGATAGAGGAGAGTATAGAGGATAGGAAAGGATAGACGATAGGATAGGATAGAGGCTAGTATAGGATAGAGGATAGGATAGGATAAATGATAGGATAGGATAGAGGATAGGTTAGGATGGAGGATAGGATGGGATAGAGGATAGGATAAGATGGAGGATAGGATGGGATACAGGATAGGATAGGTTTGAGGATAGGATATGATAGAGGATAGGATATGTTAGAGGATAGGATAGGATAGAGGATAGGATAGGATAGAGGATAGGATTGGATAGATGGTAGGATACGATAGAGGATAGGATACGATACAGGAGAGTATAGAGGATAGGAAAGGATAGACGATAGGATAGGATAGAGGCTAGTATAGGATGGAGGATAGGATAGGATAGAGGATAGGATAGGATAGGGGATAGGATGGGATAGAGGATAGGATAGGATAGTTGGTAGGATAGGATAGAAGATAGGACACGATAGATGATAGAATAGGATAGAGGATAGGATAGGATAAAGGATAGGATACGATAGAGGATAGGATTGGATAGAGGATAGGATAGGATGGAGGATATAATAGGATGGAGGATAGGATGGGATAGAGGATACGATAAGATAGAGTATAGGATAGGATTAAGGATAGGATATGATAGACTATAGGATTGATAGAGGATAGGATACGATAGAGGATAGGATAGGATAGGATAGAGGATAGGATAGGATAGAGGATAGGATTGGATAGAGGAGAGGATAGGATGGAGGATAGGATAAGATAGAGGATAGGATGTGATAGAGGATAGGATACGATAGAGGATGGGATAGGATAGAGGAGAGGATAGGATAGAGAATAGGATTGGATGGAGGATAGGATGGGATAGAGGATATGATAAGATAGAATGTAGGATAGGATAGAGGATGGGATAGGATAGAGTATAGGATAGGATAGAGGATATGATAGGATAGAGGGTAGCATAGGATAGAGGAATAGGATAGGATAGAGGATAGGATAGGATAGGATAGAGGATAGGATAGGATAGGATAGGATAGAGGATAGGATAGGATAGAGGATAGAATTGGATAGAGGATAGGATAGGATAGAGGATAGGATAGAGGATAGGATAGGATAGAGTATAGGATATGATAGAGGATAGGATACGATAGAGGATGGGATAGGATAGAGGATAGGTTAGGATGGAGGATAGGATGGGATAGAGGATAGGATAAGATGGAGGATAGGATGGTGTAGAGGATAGGATAAGATAGAGGATAGGATAGGATTGAGGATAGGATAGGATAGAGGATAGGATACGATAGAGGAGAGTATAGAGGATAGGAAAGGATAGACGATAGGATAGGATAGAGCCTAGAATAGGATAGAGGATAGGATAGAGGGAAGAATAGGATAGAGGAATAGGATAGGATAGAGGATAGGATAGGATAGGATAGAGTATAGGATAGGATAGAGGATGGGATAGGATAGAGGATAGGATAGGATAGAGGATAGCATAGGATAGAGGAATAGGATAGGATAGAGGATAGGATGGGGTAGAGGATATGATAAGATAGAAGATAGGATAGGATAGAGGATAGCATAGGATAGAGGAATAGGATAGGATAGAGGACAGGATGAGATAGAGGATATGATAAGATAGAAGATAGGATAGGATAGAGGATGGGACAGGATAGAGTATAGGATAGGATAGAGGATAGGATAGGATAGAGGGTAGCATAGGATAGAGGAATAGGATAGGATAGAGGATAGGATAGGATAGAGCATAGGATGGGATAGAGGATAGGATAGGATAGATGGTAGGATAGGATAGAGGACAGGATACGGTAGAGGATAGAATAGGATAGAGGATAGGATAGGATAAATGAGAGGATACGATAGAGGATAGGATTGGATAGAGGATAGGATAGGATAGAGGGTAGCACAGGATAGAGGAATAGGATAGGATAGAGGATAGGATACGATAGAGGATGGGATAGGATAGAGGATAGGATAGGATAGAGGATAGGATTGGATAGAGGATAGGATAGGATAGAGGATAGGATAGGATAGAGGATAGGATTGGATAGAGGATAGGATAGGATCGAGGATAGGATAGGATAGAGCATAGGATGGGATAGAGGTTAGGATAGGATAGATGGTAGGATAGGATAGAGGACAGGATACGATAGAGGATAGAATAGGATAGAGGATAGGATAGGATAAAGGATAGGATACAATAGAGGATAGGATTGGATAGAGGATAGGATACGATAGAGGATAGGATAGGATGGAGGATAGTATTGGATAGAGGATAGGATAGGATAGAGGATAGGATTGGATAGAGGGTAGAATAGGATAGAGGATAGGATAGGATGGAGGATAGGATGGAATAGAGGATAGGATGGAATAGAGGATAGGATGAGATAGAGGATAGGATAGGATAGAGGATAGGATATGATAGAGGATAGCATAGGATAGAGGATGGGATACGATAGCGGATAGGATGGGATAGAGGATAGGATAGGATAGATGGTAGGTTACGATAGAGGATAGGATACGATAGAGGAGAGTATAGAGGATAGGAAAGGTTAGACGATAGGATAGGATAGAGGCTAGAATAGGATAGAGGATAGGATAGGATGGAGGATAGGATGGTATAGAGGATATGATAAGATAGAAGATAGGATAGGATAGAGGACAGGATAGGATAGAGTATAGGATAGGATAGAGGATAGGATAGGATAGAGGGCAGCATAGGACAGAGGAATAGGATAGGATAGAGGATAGAATAGGATAGAGGATAGGATGGGATAGAGGATAGGATAAGACTGAGGATAGGAGAGGATAGAGGATAGGATAGGTTAGATGATAGGATGAGATAGTGGATAGGATAGGATAGAGGATAGGATATGATAGAGGATAGGATAGGATAGAGGATAGGATAGGATCGAGGATAGGATAGGATAGAGGATAGGATAGGATAGAGGATAGGATAGGATGGAGGATAGGATGGGATAGAGGATATGATAAGATAGAAGATAGGATAGGATAGAGGATAGGATAGGATAGAGTATAGGATAGGATAGAGGATAGGATAGGATAGAGGGTAGCATAGGACAGAGGAATAGGATAGGATAGAGGATAGGATAGGATAGAGGATAGGATTGGATAGAGGATAGGATAGGATCGAGGATAGGATAAGATGGAGGATAGGATGGGATAGAGGATAGGATAGGATAGAGGATAGGATGGGATAGAGGATAGGATACGATAGAGGATAGGATAGGATAGACGATAGGATATGATAGAGGATAGGATAGGATAGATGGTAGAATACGGTAGAGTATAGGATAGGATACAGGATAGAATAGCATTGAGGATAGGATAGGATGGAGGATAGGATGGGATAGAGGATACGATAAGATAGACGATAGGATAGGATAGGGGATAGGATATGATAGAGGAATAGGATAGGATAGAGGAATAGGATAGGATAGAGGATAGGATGGGATAGAGGATATGATAAGATAGAAGATAGGGTAGGATAGAGGATAGGATAGGATAGAGTATAGGATAGGATAGAGGATAGGATAGGATAGAAGATAGGATAGGATAAAGGATAGGATAGGATAGAGTATAGGATAGGATAGAGGGTAGCACAGGATAGAGGAATAGGATAGGATAGAGGATAGGATACGATAGAGGATGGGATAGGATAGAGGATAGGATAGGATAGAGGGTAGGATTGCATAGATAATAGGATAGGATAGAAGATAGGGTAGGATAGATGGTAGGATAGGATAGAGGACAGGATACGATAGAGGATAGAATAGGATAGAGGATAGGATAGGATAAAGGATAGGATACAATAGAGGATAGGATTGGATAGAGGATAGGATACGATAGAGGATAGGATAGGATGGAGGATAGTATTGGATAGAGGATAGGTTAAGATAGAGGGTAGGAAAGGACAGTGGATAGGATGTGATAGAAGATAGGACAGATGGTACGATAGATGGTAGGATACGGTAGAGGATAGGTTAGGATAGATGATAGTATAGGATAGAGGATAGGATAGGATAGAGGATAGGATAGGATAGAGGATAGGATAGGATAGAGGATAGGATAGGATAGAGGATAGGATAGGATAGAGGATAGGATTGGATAGAGGATAGGATAAGATAGAGGGTAGGAAAGGACAGTGGATAGGATGTGATAGAAGATAGGACAGATGGTAGGATAGATGGTAGGATACGGTAGAGGATAGGTTAGGATAGAGGATAGTATAGGATAGAGGATAGGATACGATGGAGGATAGGATGGGATAGAGGATATGATAACATAGAAGATAGGATAGGATAGAGGATAGGATAGGATAGAGGATAGGATAGGATAGAGGATCGGATAGGATAAATGATAGGATAGGATAGAGGATAGGATAGGATAGCGGATAGGATAGGATAGAGGATAGGATAGGATAGAGGATAGGATAGGATAGAGGATAGGATAGGATAGAGGATAGGATTGGATAGAGGGTAGAATAGGATAGAGGATAGGATAGGATGGAGGATAGGATGGAATAGAGGATAGGATGGAATAGAGGACAGGATACGATAGAGGATAGGATAGGATAGAGGATAGTATAGGATAGAGGATAGGATAGGATGGAGGATAGGATGGGATAGAGGATATGATAATATAGAAGATAGGA
The DNA here is from genome assembly GCF_050948215.1 of Halictus rubicundus. Lineage (NCBI taxonomy): Eukaryota > Metazoa > Arthropoda > Insecta > Hymenoptera > Halictidae > Halictus > Halictus rubicundus. The sequence continues at coordinate 179,707 of NW_027488889.1, forward strand.
TAGGATAGAGGACAGGATAGGATAGAGTATATGATAGGATAGAGGATAGGATAGGATAGAGGGTAGCATAGGACAGAGGAATAGGATAGGATAGAGGATAGGATAGGATAGAGGATAGGATTGGATAGAGGATAGGATAGGATCGAGGATAGGATAAGATGGAGGATAGGATGGGATAGAGGAAAGGATAAGACTGAGGATAGGAGAGGATAGAGGATAGGATCGGATAGAGGATAGGATTAGATAGAGGATAGGATAGGATAAAGGATAGGATAGGATAGAGGATAGAGGATAGGATTGGATAGAGGATAGGATAGGATCGAGGATAGGATAGGATAGAGCATAGGATGGGATAGAGGACAGGATACGATAGAGGATAGAATAGGATAGATGATGGGATAGGATAAACGATAGGATACGATAGAGGATAGGATTGGATAGAGGATAGGATACGATAGAGGATAGGATAGGATGGAGGATAGTATTGGATAGAGGATACGAAAGGACAGTGGATAGGATGTGATAGAAGATAGGACTGGATAGATGGTAGGATACGGTAGAGGATAGGATAGGATAGAGGATCGGATAGGATAAATGATAGGATAGGATAGAGGATAGGATAGGATAGCGGATAGGATAGGATAGAGGATAGGATAGGATAGAGGATAGGATAGGATAGAGGATAGGATTGGATAGAGGATAGGATAGGATAGAGGGTAGCATAGGACAGAGGAATAGGATAGGATAGAGGATAGAATAGGATAGAGGATAGGATGGGATAGAGGATAGGATAAGACTGAGGATAGGATAGGATAGAGTATAGGATAGGATAGAGGATAGGATAGGATAGAGGGTAGCATAGGACAGAGGAATAGGATAGGATAGAAGATAGGATAGGATAGAGGATAGGATTGGATAGAGGATAGGATAGGATCGAGGATAGGATAAGATGGAGGATAGGATGGGATAGAGGATAGGATAGGATAGAGGATAGGATGGGATAGAGGATAGGATACGATAGAGGATAGGATAGGATAGACGATAGGATATGATAGAGGATAGGATAGGATAGATGGTAGAATACGGTAGAGTATAGGATAGGATACAGGATAGAATAGCATTGAGGATAGGATAGGATGGAGGATAGGATGGGATAGAGGATACGATAAGATAGACGATAGGATAGGATAGGGGATAGGATATGATAGAGGAATAGGATAGGATAGAGGAATAGGATAGGATAGAGGATAGGATGGGATAGAGGATATGATAAGATAGAAGATAGGGTAGGATAGAGGATAGGATAGGATAGAGTATAGGATAGGATAGAGGATAGGATAGGATAGAAGATAGGATAGGATAAAGGATAGGATAGGATAGAGTATAGGATAGGATAGAGGGTAGCACAGGATAGAGGAATAGGATAGGATAGAGGATAGGATACGATAGAGGATGGGATAGGATAGAGGATAGGATAGGATAGAGGGTAGGATTGTATAGATAATAGGATAGGATAGAAGATAGGATAGGATAGATGGTAGGATAGGATAGAGGACAGGATACGATAGAGGATAGAATAGGATAGAGGATAGGATAGGATAAAGGATAGGATACAATAGAGGATAGGATTGGATAGAGGATAGGATACGATAGAGGATAGGATAGGATGGAGGATAGTATTGGATAGAGGATAGGTTAAGATAGAGGGTAGGAAAGGACAGTGGATAGGATGTGATAGAAGATAGGACAGATGGTAGGATAGATGGTAGGATACGGTAGAGGATAGGTTAGGATAGATGATAGTATAGGATAGAGGATAGGATAGGATAGAGGATAGGATAGGATAGAGGATAGGATAGGATAGAGGATAGGATAGGATAGAGGATAGGATTGGATAGAGGATAGGATAAGATAGAGGGTAGGAAAGGACAGTGGATAGGATGTGATAGAAGATAGGACAGATGGTAGGATAGATGGTAGGATACGGTAGAGGATAGGTTAGGATAGAGGATAGTATAGGATAGAGGATAGGATACGATGGAGGATAGGATGGGATAGAGGATATGATAAGATAGAAGATAGGATAGGATAGAGGATAGGATAGGATAGAGGATAGGATAGGATAGAGGATCGGATAGGATAAATGATAGGATAGGATAGAGGATAGGATAGGATAGCGGATAGGATAGGATAGAGGATAGGATAGGATAGAGGATAGGATAGGATAGAGGATAGGATAGGATAGAGGATAGGATTGGATAGAGGGTAGAATAGGATAGAGGATAGGATAGGATGGAGGATAGGATGGAATAGAGGATAGGATGGAATAGAGGATAGCATGAGATAGAGGATAGGATAGGATAGAGGATAGGATATGATAGAGGATAGCATAGGATAGAGGATGGGATACGATAGCGGATAGGATGGGATAGAGGATAGGATAGGATAGATGGTAGGTTACGATAGAGGATAGGATACGATAGAGGAGAGTATAGAGGATAGGAAAGGTTAGACGATAGGATAGGATAGAGGCTAGAATAGGATAGAGGATAGGATTGGACAGCGGATAGGATAGGATAGAGGATAGGATACGATAGAGGATAGGATAGGATAGAGGATAGTATAGGATAGAGGATAGGATAGGATGGAGGATAGGATGGGATAGAGGATATGATAATATAGAAGATAGGATAGGATAGAGGACAGGATAGGATAGAGTATATGATAGGATAGAGGATAGGATAGGATAGAGGGTAGCATAGGACAGAGGAATAGGATAGGATAGAGGATAGGATAGGATAGAGGATAGGATTGGATAGAGGATAGGATAGGATCGAGGATAGGATAAGATGGAGGATAGGATGGGATAGAGGATAGGATAAGACTGAGGATAGGAGAGGATAGAGGATAGGATCGGATAGAGGATAGGATTAGATAGAGGATAGGATAGGATAAAGGATAGGATAGGATAGAGGATAGAGGATAGGATTGGATAGAGGATAGGATAGGATCGAGGATAGGATAGGATAGAGCATAGGATGGGATAGAGGACAGGATACGATAGAGGATAGAATAGGATAGATGATGGGATAGGATAAACGATAGGATACGATAGAGGATAGGATTGGATAGAGGATAGGATACGATAGAGGATAGGATAGGATGGAGGATAGTATTGGATAGAGGATACGAAAGGACAGTGGATAGGATATGATAGAAGATAGGACTGGATAGATGGTAGGATACGGTAGAGGATAGGATAGGATAGAGGATCGGATAGGATAAATGATAGGATAGGATAGAGGATAGGATAGGATAGCGGATAGGATAGGATAGAGGATAGGATAGGATAGAGGATAGGATAGGATAGAGGATAGGATTGGATAGAGGGTAGAATAGGATAGAGGATAGGATAGGATGGAGGATAGGATGGAATGGAGGAAAGGATGTAATAGAGGATAGGATGAGATAGAGGATAGGATAGGAAAGAGGATAGGATAGGATGGAGGATAGGATGGGATAGAGGATACGATAACTTAGAGGATAGAATGGGATAGAGGATAGCATAGGATAGAGGAATAGGATAGGATAGAGTATAGGATTGGATAGAGCATAGGATCGAATAGAGTATAGGATAGGATAGAGGATAAGATGGGATAGAGGATAGGATAGGATAGATGGTAGGATACGGTAGAGGATAGGATAGGATAGGATAGAGGATCGGATAGGATAAACGATAGGATACGTTAGAGGATGGGATAGGATAGAGGATAGGATGGGATAGAGGATAGGATAAGATAGAGGATAGGATACGATAGAGGATAGGATGGGAAAGAGGATAGGATAGGATAGATGGTAGGATACGATAGAGGATAGGATACGATACAGGAGAGTATAGAGTATAGGAAAGGATAGACGATAGGATAGGATAGAGGCTAGAATAGGATAGAGGATAGGATGGGATAGAGGATAGGATAGGATAGATGGTAGGATACGATAGAGGATAGGATAGGATAAATGATAGGATAGGATAGAGGATGGGATAGGATAGAAGATAGTATACTATAGAGGACAAGATAGGATGGAGGATAGGATGGGATAGAGGATACGATAACTTAGAGGATAGAATGGGATAGAGGATAGCATAGGATAGAGGAATAGGATAGGATAGAGTATAGGATTGGATAGAGGATAGGATCGAATAGAGTATAGGATAGGATAGAGGATAAGATGGGATAGAGGATAGGATAGGATAGATGGTAGGATACGGTAGAGGATAGGATAGGATAGGATAGAGGATCGGATAGGATAAATGATAGGATAGGATAGAGGATAGGATAGGATGGCGGATAGGATAGGATAGAGGATACGATAGGATAGAGGATAGGATAGGATAGGGCATAGGATAGGATAGAGGATAGGATTGGATAGATGGTAGGGTACGATAGAGGATGGGATACGATAGAGGAGAGTATAGAAGATAGGAAAGGATAGACGATAGGATAGGATAGAGGCTAGTATAGGATAGAGGATAGGATAGGATGGAGGATAGGATAGGATAGAGAATAGTATCGGATATATGGCAGGATGCGATAGAGGATAGGATAGGATAAATGATAGGATAGGATAGCGGATAGGATAGGATAGTGGATAGGATAGGATAGAGGATAGGATAGGATAGAGGATAGCAAAGGATAGAGGAATAGGATAGGATAGAGTATAGGATAGGATGGAGGATAGGATGGGATAGAGGATAGGATAAGATAGAGGATAGGATAGGAAAGAGGATAGGATAGGATGGCGGATAGGATAGGATAGAGGATACGATAGGATAGAGGATAGGATAGGATAGGGGATAGGATAGGATAGAGGATAGGATTGGATAGATGGTAGGGTACGATAGAGGATAGGAAAGGATAGACGATAGGATAGGATAGAGGCTAGTATAGGATAGAGGATAGGATAGGATGGAGGATAGGATAGGATAGAGGATCGGATAGGATAAATGGTAGGATAGGATGGAGGATAGGATAGGATAGAGGATAGGATAGGATGGAGGATAGGATGGAATAGAGGATAGGATGGAATAGAGGATAGGATGAGATAGAGGATAGGATAGGATGGAGGATAGGATGGGATAGAGGATAGGATAGGATAGATGGTAGGATAGGATAGAGGATAGGATACGATAGAGGATAGAATAGGATAGGATAAACGATAGGATACGTTAGAGGATGGGATAGGATAGAGGATAGGATGGGATAGAGGATAGGATAGGATAGATGGTAGGATACGATAGAGGATAGTATAAGATAGGGGAGAGTATAGAGGATAGGAAAGGATAGACGATAGGATAGGATAGAGGCTAGAATAGGATAGTGGATAGGATTGGACAGCGGATAGGATAGGATAGAGAATAGTACCGGATATATGGCAGGATGCGATAGAGGATAGGATAGGATAAATGATAGGATAGGATAGCGGATAGTATAGGATAGTGGATAGGATAGGATAGAGGATAGGATAGGATAGAGGATAGCATAGGATAGAGGAATAGGACAGGATAGAGTATAGGATTGGATAGAGGATAGGATAGGATAGAGGATAGGATACGATAGAGGATAGGATGGGATAGAGGATAGGATAGGATAGATGGTAGGATACGATAGAGGATAGGATACGATACAGGAGAGTATAGAGGATAGGAAAGGATAGACGATAGGATAGGATAGAGGCTAGAATAGGATAGAGGATAGGATGGGATAGAGGATAGGATAGTATAGATGGTAGGATACGATAGAGGATAGGATAGGATAGAAGATAGTATACTATAGAGGACAAGATAGGATGGAGGATAGGATGGGATAGAGGATAGGATAAGATAGAGGATAGGATAGGAAAGAGGATAGGATAGGATGGAGGATAGGATGGGATAGAGGATACGATAACTTAGAGGATAGAATGGGATAGAGGATAGCATAGGATAGAGGAATAGGATAGGATAGAGGATAGGATAGGATAGGATAGAGGATAGGATAGGATAGGATAGAGGATAGGATAGGATAGAGGATAGAATTGGATAGAGGATAGGATAGGATAGAGGATAGGATAGGATAGAGGATAGGATAGGATAGATGGTAGGATACGATAGAGGATAGGATACGATAGAGGATGGGATAGGATAGAGGATAGGATAGGATAGAGGATAGGATTGGATAGAGGATAGGATAAGATAGAGGGTAGGATAGGATGGAGGATAGGATGAGATAGAGGATATGATAAGATAGAAGATAAGATAGGATAGAGGATAGGATAGGATAGAGTATAGGATAGGATAGAGGATAGCATAGGATAGAGGAATAGGATAGCATAGAGGATAGGATAGGATAGAGGATAGGATTGGATAGAGGATAGGATAGGATCGAGGATAGGATAAGATGGAGGATAGGATGGGATAGAGGATAGGATAAGACTGAGGATAGGAGAGGATAGAGGATAGGATCGGATAGAGGATAGGATTAGATAGAGGATAGGATAGGATAAAGGATAGGATAGGATAGAGGATAGAGGATAGGATTGGATAGAGGATAGGATAGGATCGAGGATAGGATAGGATAGAGCATAGGATGGGATAGAGGACAGGATACGATAGAGGATAGAATAGGATAGATGATGGGATAGGATAAACGATAGGATACGATAGAGGATAGGATTGGATAGAGGATAGGATACGATAGAGGATAGGATAGGATGGAGGATAGTATTGGATAGAGGATACGAAAGGACAGTGGATAGGATATGATAGAAGATAGGACTGGATAGATGGTAGGATACGGTAGAGGATAGGATAGGATAGAGGATCGGATAGGATAAATGATAGGATAGGATAGAGGATAGGATAGGATAGCGGATAGGATAGGATAGAGGATAGGATAGGATAGAGGATAGGATAGGATAGAGGATAGGATTGGATAGAGGGTAGAATAGGATAGAGGATAGGATAGGATGGAGGATAGGATGGAATGGAGGATAGGATGTAATAGAGGATAGGATGAGATAGAGGATAGGATAGGAAAGAGGATAGGATAGGATGGAGGATAGGATGGGATAGAGGATACGATAACTTAGAGGATAGAATGGGATAGAGGATAGCATAGGATAGAGGAATAGGATAGGATAGAGTATAGGATTGGATAGAGCATAGGATCGAATAGAGTATAGGATAGGATAGAGGATAAGATGGGATAGAGGATAGGATAGGATAGATGGTAGGATACGGTAGAGGATAGGATAGGATAGGATAGAGGATCGGATAGGATAAACGATAGGATACGTTAGAGGATGGGATAGGATAGAGGATAGGATGTAATAGAGGATAGGATAAGATAGAGGATAGGATACGATAGAGGATAGGATGGGAAAGAGGATAGGATAGGATAGATGGTAGGATACGATAGAGGATAGGATACGATACAGGAGAGTATAGAGTATAGGAAAGGATAGACGATAGGATAGGATAGAGGCTAGAATAGGATAGAGGATAGGATGGGATAGAGGATAGGATAGGATAGATGGTAGGATACGATAGAGGATAGGATAGGATAAATGATAGGATAGGATAGAGGATGGGATAGGATAGAAGATAGTATACTATAGAGGACAAGATAGGATGGAGGATAGGATGGGATAGAGGATACGATAACTTAGAGGATAGAATGGGATAGAGGATAGCATAGGATAGAGGAATAGGATAGGATAGAGTATAGGATTGGATAGAGGATAGGATCGAATAGAGTATAGGATAGGATAGAGGATAAGATGGGATAGAGGATAGGATAGGATAGATGGTAGGATACGGTAGAGGATAGGATAGGATAGGATAGAGGATCGGATAGGATAAATGATAGGATAGGATAGAGGATAGGATAGGATGGCGGATAGGATAGGATAGAGGATACGATAGGATAGAGGATAGGATAGGATAGGGCATAGGATAGGATAGAGGATAGGATTGGATAGATGGTAGGGTACGATAGAGGATGGGATACGATAGAGGAGAGTATAGAAGATAGGAAAGGATAGACGATAGGATAGGATAGAGGCTAGTATAGGACAGAGGATAGGATAGGATGGAGGATAGGATAGGATAGAGAATAGTATCGGATATATGGCAGGATGCGATAGAGGATAGGATAGGATAAATGATAGGATAGGATAGCGGATAGGATAGGATAGTGGATAGGATAGGATAGAGGATAGGATAGGATAGAGGATAGCAAAGGATAGAGGAATAGGATAGGATAGAGTATAGGATAGGATGGAGGATAGGATGGGATAGAGGATAGGATAAGATAGAGGATAGGATAGGAAAGAGGATAGGATAGGATGGCGGATAGGATAGGATAGAGGATACGATAGGATAGAGGATAGGATAGGATAGGGGATAGGATAGGATAGAGGATAGGATTGGATAGATGGTAGGGTACGATAGAGGATAGGAAAGGATAGACGATAGGATAGGATAGAGGCTAGTATAGGATAGAGGATAGGATAGGATGGAGGATAGGATAGGATAGAGGATCGGATAGGATAAATGATAGGATAGGATGGAGGATAGGATAGGATAGAGGATAGGATAGGATGGAGGATAGGATGGAATAGAGGATAGGATGGAATAGAGGATAGGATGAGATAGAGGATAGGATAGGATGGAGGATAGGATGGGATAGAGGATAGGATAGGATAGATGGTAGGATAGGATAGAGGATAGGATACGATAGAGGATAGAATAGGATAGGATAAACGATAGGATACGTTAGAGGATGGGATAGGATAGAGGATAGGATGGGATAGAGGATAGGATAGGATAGATGGTAGGATACGATAGAGGATAGTATAAGATAGGGGAGAGTATAGAGGATAGGAAAGGATAGATGATAGGATAGGATAGAGGCTAGAATAGGATAGAGGATAGGATTGGACAGCGGATAGGATAGGATAGAGAATAGTACCGGATATATGGCAGGATGCGATAGAGGATAGGATAGGATAAATGATAGGATAGGATAGCGGATAGTATAGGATAGTGGATAGGATAGGATAGAGGATAGGATAGGATAGAGGATAGCATAGGATAGAGGAATAGGACAGGATAGAGTATAGGATTGGATAGAGGATAGGATAGGATAGAGGATAGGATACGATAGAGGATAGGATGGGATAGAGGATAGGATAGGATAGATGGTAGGATACGATAGAGGATAGGATACGATACAGGAGAGTATAGAGGATAGGAAAGGATAGACGATAGGATAGGATAGAGGCTAGAATAGGATAGAGGATAGGATGGGATAGAGGATAGGATAGTATAGATGGTAGGATACGATAGAGGATAGGATAGGATAGAAGATAGTATACTATAGAGGACAAGATAGGATGGAGGATAGAATGGGATAGAGGATAGGATAAGATAGAGGATAGGATAGGAAAGAGGATAGGATAGGATGGAGGATAGGATGGGATAGAGGATACGATAACTTAGAGGATAGGATGGGATAGAGGATAGCATAGGATAGAGGAATAGGATAGGATAGAGGATAGGATAGGATAGGATAGAGGATAGGATAGGATAGGATAGAGGATAGGATAGGATAGAGGATAGAATTGGATAGAGGATAGGATAGGATAGAGGATAGGATAGGATAGAGGATAGGATAGGATAGATGGTAGGATACGATAGAGGATAGGATACGATAGAGGATGGGATAGGATAGAGGATAGGATAGGATAGAGGATAGGATTGGATAGAGGATAGGATAAGATAGAGGGTAGGATAGGATGGAGGATAGGATGAGATAGAGGATATGATAAGATAGAAGATAAGATAGGATAGAGGATAGGATAGGATAGAGTATAGGATAGGATAGAGGATAGCATAGGATAGAGGAATAGGATAGCATAGAGGATAGGATGGGATAGAGGATATGATAAGATAGAGGATAGGATAGGATTGAGGATAGGATAGGATAGAGGATAGGATACGATAGAGGAGAGTATAGAGGATAGGAAAGGATAGACGATAGGATAGGATAGAGCCTAGAATAGGATAGAGGATAGGATTGGACAGCGGATAGGATAGGATAGAGAATAGTATCGGATATATGGCAGGATGCGATAGAGGGTAGGATAGGATAAATGATAGGATAGGATAGAGGATAGGATAGGATAGCGGATAGGATGGGATAGAGGATAGGATAAGATAGAGGATAGGATAGGATAGAGGATAGGATAGGATAGAGGATAGTATAGGATGGAGGATAAGATGGGATGGAGGATAGGATGGGATAGAGGATAGTATAGGATAGATGGTAGGATACGATAGAGGATAGGATACGATAGAGGAGAGTATAAAGGATAGGAAAGGATAGACGATAGGATAGGATAGATGCTAGAATAGGATAGAGGCTGGAATAGGATAGAGAATAGTATCGGATATATGGCAGGATGCGATAGAGGATAGGATAGGATAAATGATAGGATAGGATAGAGGATAGGATAGGATAGCGGATAGGATAGCGGATAGGATAGGATATAGGATAGGATAGGATAAAGGATAGGATACGATAGAGGATAGGATTGGATAGAGGATAGGATACGATAGAGGATAGGATAGGATAGAGGATAGGATAGGATAGAGTATAGGATAGGATAGAGGATAGCATAGGATAGAGGAATAGGATAGGATAGATGATAGGATGGGATAGAGGATGTGATAAGATAGAAGATAGGATAGGATAGAGGATAGGATAGGATAGAGTATAGGATAGGATAGAGGATAGCATAGGATAGAGGAATAGGATAGCATAGAGGATAGGATGGGATAGAGGATATGATAAGATAGAAGATAGGATAGGATAGAGGATAGGATAGGATAAATGATAGGATAGGATAGAGGATAGGTTAGGATGGAGGATAGGATGGGATAGAGGATAGGATAGGATGGAGGATAGGATGGTGTAGAGGATAGGATAAGATAGAAGATAGGATAGGGTAGAGGATAGAATAGGATATAGTATAGGATAGCATAGAGGATAGGATAGGATAGAGGGTAGCATAGGATAGAGGAATAGGATAGGATAGAGGATAGTATAGGATGGAGGATAAGATGGGATGGAGGATAGGATGGGATAGAGGATAGTATAGGATAGATGGTAGGATACGATAGAGGATAGGATACGATAGAGGAGAGTATAGAGGATAGGAAAGGATAGACGATAGGATAGGATGGAGGATAGGATGGGATAGAGGATATGACAAGATAGTAGATAGGATAGGATAGAGGATAGGATAGGATTGAGGATAGGATAGGATAGAGGATAGGATACGATAGAGGAGAGTATAGAGGATAGGAAAGGATAGACGATAGGATAGGATAGAGCCTAGAATAGGATAGAGGATAGGATTGGACAGCGGATAGGATAGGATAGAGAATAGTATCGGATATATGGCAGGATGCGATAGAGGATAGGATAGGATAAATGATAGGATAGGATAGAGGATAGGATAGGATAGCGGATAGGATGGGATAGAGGATAGGATAAGATAGAGGATAGGATAGGATAGAGGGTAGGATAGGATAGAGGATAGTATAGGATGGAGGATAAGATGGGATGGAGGATAGGATGGGATAGAGGATAGTATAGGATAGATGGTAGGATACGATAGAGGATAGGATACGATAGAGGAGAGTATAGAGGATAGGAAAGGATAGACGATAGGATAGGATGGAGGATAGGATGGGATAGAGGATATGATAAGATAGAAGATAGGATAGGATAGAGGATAGGATAGGGTAGAGGATAGGATAGGATAGAGGATAGGTTACGATAGAGGATGGGATAGGATAGAGGATAGGATAGGATAGAGGATAGGATTGGATAGAGGATAGCATACGATAGAGGATGGGATAGGATTGAGGATAGGATAGGATAGAGGAGAGGATTGGATAGAGGATAGGATGGTATAGAGGATATGATAAGATAGAATGTAGGATAGGATAGAGGATGGGATAGGATAGAGTATAGGATAGGATAGAGGATAGGATAGGATAGAGGGTAGCATAGGATAGAGGAATAGGATAGGATAGAGGATAGGATAGGATAGGATAGAGTATAGGATAGGATAGAGGATGGGATAAGATAGAGGATAGGATAGGATAGAGGATAGCATAGGATAGAGGAATAGGATAGGATAGAGGATAGGATGGGGTAGAGGATATGATAAGATAGAAGATAGGATAGGATAGAGGATGGGACAGGATAGAGTATAGGTTAGGATAGAGGATAGGATAGGATAGAGGGTAGCATAGGATAGAGGAATAGGATAGGATAGAGGATAGGATAGGATAGAGCATAGGATGGGATAGAGGATAGGATAGGATAGATGGTAGGATAGGATAGAGGACAGGATACGGTAGAGGATAGAATAGGATAGAGGATAGGATAGGATAAATGAGAGGATACGATAGAGGATAGGATTGGATAGAGGATAGGATACGATAGAGGATAGGATAGGATGGAGGATAGTATTGGATGGAGGATAGGATAAGATAGAGGGTAGGAAAGGACAGTGGATAGGATGTGATAGAAGATAGGACAGGATAGATGTTAGGATACGGTAGAGGATAGGATAGGATAGAGGATAGTATAGGATAGAGGATAGGATAGGATAGAGGATCGGATAGGATAAATGATAGGATAGGATAGAGGATAGGATAGGATAGCGGATAGGATAGGATAGAGATTAGGATAGGATAGATGGTAGGATAGGATAGAGGACAGGATACGATAGAGGATAGAATAGGATAGAGGATAGGATAGGATAAAGGATAGGATACAATAGAGGATAGGATTGGATAGAGGATAGGATACGATAGAGGATAGGATAGGATGGAGGATAGTATTGGATAGAGGATAGGATAAGATAGAGGGTAGGAAAGGACAGTGGATACGATGTGATAGAAGATAGGGCAGATGGTAGGATAGATGGTAGGATACGGTAGAGGATAGGTTAGGATAGAGGATAGTATAGGATAGAGGATAGGATAGGATGGAGGATAGGATGGGATAGAGGATATGATAAGATAGAAGATAGGATAGGATAGAGGATAGGATAGGATAGAGGATAGGATAGTATAGAGGATCGGATAGGATAAATGATAGGATAGGATAGAGGATAGGATTGGATAGAGGGTAGAATAGGATAGAGGATAGGATAGGATGGAGGATAGGATGGAATAGAGGATAGGATGGAATAGAGGATAGGATGAGATAGAGGATAGGATAGGATAGAGGATAGGATATGATAGAGGATAGCATAGGATAGAGGATGGGATACGATAGCGGATAGGATGGGATAGAGGATAGGATAGGATAGATGGTAGGTTACGATAGAGGATAGGATACGATAGAGGAGAGTATAGAGGATAGGAAAGGTTAGAAGATAGGATAGGATAGAGGCTAGAATAGGATAGAGGATAGGATAGGATGGAGGATAGGATGGTATAGAGGATATGATAAGATAGAAGATAGGATAGGATAGAGGACAGGATAGGATAGAGTATAGGATAGGATAGAGGATAGGATAGGATAGAGGGTAGCATAGGACAGAGGAATAGGATAGGATAGAGGATAGGATAGGATAGAGGATAGAATTGGATAGAGGATAGGATAGGATCGAGGATAGGATAAGATGGAGGATAGGATGGGATAGAGGATAGGATAAGACTGAGGATAGGAGAGGATAGAGGATAGGATCGGATAGAGGATAGGATCAGATAGAGGATAGGATAGGATAAAGGATAGGATAGGATACAGGATAGGATTGGATAGAGGATAGGATAGGATCGAGGATAGGATAGGATAGAGGATAGGATAGGATAGAGGATAGGATAGGATGGAGGATAGGATGGGATAGAGGATATGATAAGATAGAAGATAGGATAGGATAGAGGATAGGATAGGATAGAGTATAGGATAGGATAGAGGATAGGATAGGATAGAGGGTAGCATAGGACAGAGGAATAGGATAGGATAGAGGATAGGATAGGATAGAGGATAGGATTGGATAGAGGATAGGATAGGATCGAGGATAGGATAAGATGGAGGATAGGATGGGATAGAGGATAGGATAAGACTGAGGATAGGAGAGGATAGAGGATAGGATCGGCTAGAGGATAGGATTAGATAGAGGATAGGATAGGATAGAGGATAGGATAGGATAGAGGATAGGATTGGATAGAGGATAGGATAGGATCGAGGATAGGATAGAATAGCGCATAGGATGGGATAGAGGATAGGATAGGATAGATGGTAGGATAGGATAGAGGACAGGATACGATAGAGGATAGAATAGGATAGAGGATGGGATAGGATAAACGATAGGATACGATAGAGGATAGGATTAGATAGAGGATAGGATACGATAGAGGATAGGATAGGATGGAGGATAGTATTGGATAGAGGATAGGAAAGGACAGTGGATAGGATGTGATAGAAGATAGGACTGGATAGATGGTAGGATACGGTAGAGGATAGGATAGGATAGAGGATAGTATAGGATAGAGGATAGGATAGGATGGAGGATAGGATGGGATAGAGGATATGATAAGATAGAAGATAGGATAGGATAGAGGATAGGATAGGATAGAGGATAGGATAGGATAGAGGATCGGATAGGATAAATGATAGGATAGTATAGAGGATAGGATAGGATAGAGGATAGGATAGGATAGAGGATAGTATTGGATAGAGGATAGGATAGGATAGAGGATAGGATAGGATAGAGGATATAATTGGATAGAGGATAGGATAGGATCGAGGATAGGATAGGATAGAGCATAGGATGGGATAGAGGATGGGATAGGATAGATGGTAGGATAGGATAGAGGACACGATGCGATAGAGGATAGAATAGGATAGAGGATAGGATAGGATAAAGGATAGGATACGATAGAGGATAGGATTGGATAGAGGATAGGATACGATAGAGGATAGGATAGGATGGAGGATAGTATTGGATAGAGGATAGGATAAGATAGAGGGTAGGAAAGGACAGTGGATAGGATGTGATAGAAGATAGGACAGATGGTAGGATAGATGGTAGGATACGGTAGAGGATAGGTTAGGATAGAGGATACGATGCGATAGAGGATAGAATAGGATAGAGGATAGGATAGGATAAAGGATAGGATACGATAGAGGATAGGATTGGATAGAGGATAGGATACGATAGAGGATAGGATAGGATGGAGGATAGTATTGGATAGAGGATAGGATAAGATAGAGGGTAGGAAAGGACAGTGGATAGGATGTGATAGAAGATAGGACAGATGGTAGGATAGATGGTAGGATACGGTAGAGGATAGGTTAGGATAGAGGATAGTATAGGATAGAGGATAGGATAGGATGGAGGATAGGATGGGATAGAGGATATGATAAGATAGAAGATAGGATAGGATAGAGGATAGGATAGGATAGAGGATAGGATAGGATAGAGGATAGGATAGGATAGCGGATAGGATAGGATAGCGGATAGGATAGGATAGAGGATATGATAGGATAGAGGATAGGATAGGATACAGGATAAGATTGGATAGAGGGTAGAATAGGATAGTGGATAGGATAGGATGGAATAGAGGATAGGATGGAATAGAGGATAGGATGAGATAGAGGATAGGATAGGATAGAGGATAGGATATGATAGAGGATAGCATAGGATAGAGGATGGGATACGATAGCGGATAGGATGGGATAGAGGATAGGATAGGATAGATGGTAGGTTACGATAGAGGATAGGATACGATAGAGGAGAGTATAGAAGATAGGAAAGGTTAGACGATAGGATAGGATAGAGGCTAGAATAGAATAGAGGATAGGATTGGACAGCGTATTGTATAGGATAGAGGATAGGATACGATAGAGGATAGAATAGGATAGAGGATAGGATAGGATAGAGCATAGGATGGGATAGAGGATGGGATAGGATAGATGGTATGATAGGATAGAGGACACGATGCGATAGAGGATAGAATAGGATAGAGGATAGGATAGGATAAAGGATAGGATACGATAGAGGATAGGATTGGATAGAGGATAGGATACGATAGAGGATAGGATAGGATGGAGGATAGTATTGGATAGAGGATAGGATAAGATAGAGGGTAGGAAAGGACAGTGGATAGGATGTGATAGAAGATAGGACAGATGGTAGGATAGATGGTAGGATACGGTAGAGGATATGTTAGGATAGAGGATACGATGCGATAGAGGATAGAATAGGATAGAGGATAGGATAGGATAAAGGATAGGATACGATAGAGGATAGGATTGGATAGAGGATAGGATACGATAGAGGATAGGATAGGATGGAGGATAGTATTGGATAGAGGATAGGATAAGATAGAGGGTAGGAAAGGACAGTGGATAGGATGTGATAGAAGATAGGACAGATGGTAGTATAGATGGTAGGATACGGTAGAGGATAGGTTAGGATAGAGGATAGTATAGGATAGAGGATAGGATAGGATGGAGGATAGGATGGGATAGAGGATATGATAAGATAGAAGATAGGATAGGATAGAGGATAGGATAGGATAGAGGATAGGATAGGATAGAGGATAGGATAGGATAGCGGATAGGATAGGATAGACGATATGATAGGATAGAGGATAGGATAGGATACAGGATAAGATTTGATAGAGGGTAGAATAGGATAGTGGATAGGATAGGATGGAGGATAGGATGGAATAGAGGATAGGATGGAATAGAGGATAGGATGAGATAGAGGATAGGATAGGATACAGGATAGGATATGATAGAGGATAGCATAGGATAGAGGATGGGATACGATAGCGGATAGGATGGGATAGAGGATAGGATAGGATCAAGGATAGGATGGTATAGAGGATAGGATGAGATACAGGATAGGATAGGATAGAGGGTAGGATAATATGGAGGATAGGATGGGATAGAGGATTGGATAAGAATGGGGATAGGATAGGATCGAGGATAGGATAGGATAGAGGATAGGATAGGATAGATGGTAGGTTACGATAGAGGATAGGATACGATAGAGGAGAGTATAGGATAGAGGATAGTATAGGATAGAGGATAGGATAGGATGGAGGATAGGATGGGATAGAGGATATGATAAGATAGAAGATAGGATAGGATAGAGGATAGGATAGGATAGAGTATAGGATACGATAGAGAATAGGATAGGATAGAGGGTAGCATAGGACAGAGGAATAGGATAGGATACAGGATAGGATAGGATAGAGGATAGGATGGGATAGAGGATAGGATAAGATGGAGGACAGGATGGGATAGAGGATAGGATAAGATACAGGATAGGATAGGATAGAGGATAGGATAGGATAGAGGATAGGATAGGATGGAGGATAGGATAGGATTGAGAATAGGATAGGATAGGGGATAGGATACGATAGAGGATAGGATAGGATAGAGGATAGGATAGGATCGAGGATAGGATGGTATAGAGGATAGGATGAGATACAGGATAGGATAGGATAGAGGGTAGGATAATATGGAGGATAGGATGGGATAGAGGATTGGATAAGAATGGGGATAGGATAGGATCGAGGATAGGATAGGATAGAGGATAGGATAGGATAGAGGACAGGATTGGATAGAGGATAGGATAGTATCGAGGATAGGAAAGGATAGAGGATAGTATAGGATAGAGGATAGGATAGGATGGAGGATAGGATGAGATAGAGGATATGATAAGATAGAAGATAGGATAGGATAGAGGATAGGATAGGATAGAGGATAGGATAGGTTAGAGGATAGGATAGGATAAATGATAGGATAGGATAGAGGATAGGATAGGATAGAGGATAGGAAAGTATAGAGGATAGGATAGGATTGAGGATAGGACAGGATAGGGGATAGGATACGATAGAGGATAGGATAGGATAGAGGATAGGATAGGATCGAGGATAGGATGGAATAGAGGATAGGATAGGATAGAGGATAGGATAGGATAGAGGATAGGATAGGATAGAGGATAGGATAGGATAGAGGTTAGGATAGGATAGAGGATAGGATAGGATAGAGGATAGGATATGACAGAGGACAGGATAGGATAGAGGATGGGATACGATAGCGGATAGGATAGGATAGAAGATAGGATAGGATAGAGGATAGGATAGGATAGAGGATAGGATAGGATAGAGGATACGATTGGGGATTGGGTAGGATAGAGGATAGGATAGAATAGAGGATAGGATACGATAGATGATAGGATAGGATAGAGAATAGGATAGGATATATGATATTATAGGATAGAGGATAGCATATTATACACTATAGGATAGGATAGTATAAAGGATAGGATAGGATAGAGGATAGGATAGGATAGAGGATAGGATAGGATAGAGGATCGGATAGGATAAATGATAGGATAGGATAGAGGATAGGATAGGATAGCGGATAGGAAAGGATAGAGGATAGGATAGGATAGAGGATAGGATAGGATAGAGGATAGGATAGGATAGAGGATAGGATAGGATAGAGGATAGGATTGAATAGAGGATAGGATAGGATAGAGGATAGGATAGGATAGAGTATAGGATGGGATAGAGGATAGGTTAGGATAGATGGTAGGATAGGATAGAGGATAGGATACGATAGAGGATAGAATAGGATAGAGGATAGGATTGGATAGAGGATAGGTGAGGATGGAGGATAGGATGGGATAGAGGATAGGATAAGATGGAGGACAGGATGGGATAGAGGATAGGATAAGATAGAGGATAGGATAGGATTGAGGATAGGACAGGATAGGGGATAGGATACGATAGAGGATAGGATAGGATAGAGGATAGGATAGGATAGAGGATAGGATAGAACAGAGGATAGGATAGGATAGAGGATAGCATAGGATATAGGATAGGATAGGATAGAGGATAGGATAGAGGATAGGATAGGATAGAGGATAGGATAGAGGATAGGTGAGGATGGAGGATAGGACGGGATAGAGGATAGGATAAGATGGAGGACAGGATGGGATAGAGGATAGGATAAGATAGAGGATAGGATAGGATAGAGGATAGGATAGGATAGAGGATAGGATAGGATGGAGGATAGGATAGGATTGAGGATAGGATAGGATAGGGGATAGGATACGATAGAGGATAGGATAGGATAGAGGATAGGATAGGATCGAGGATAGGATGGTATAGAGGATAGGATGAGATACAGGATAGGATAGGATAGAGGGTAGGATAAGATGGAGGATAGGATGGGATAGAGGATTGGATAAGAATGAGGATAGGATAGGATCGAGGATAGGATAGGATAGAGGATAGGATAGGATAGAGGACAGGATTGGATAGAGGATAGGATAGGATAGAGGATCGGATAGGATAAATGATAGGATAGGATAGAGGATAGGATAGGATAGAGGATAGGAAAGTATAGAGGATAGGATAGGATTGAGGATAGGACAGGATAGGGGATAGGATACGATAGAGGATAGGATAGGATAGAGGATAGGATAGGATCGAGGATAGGATGGAATAGAGGATAGGATGAGATAGAGGTTAGGATAGGATAGAGGATAGGATAGGATAGAGGATAGGATAGGATAGAGGATACGATTGGGGATTGGGTAGGATAGAGGATAGGATAGAATAGAGGATAGGATACGATAGATGATAGGATAGGATAGAGAATACTATAGGATATATGATATTATAGGATAGAGGATAGCATATTATACACTATAGGATAGGATAGTATAAAGGATAGGATAGGATAGAGGATGGGATAGGGGATAGAATAGGATAGATGATATTATAGGATAGAAGATAGAATATGATAGAGTATTCGATATTATAGAGGATAGGGAAGGATAGAGGATGGGATAGGATAGAGGATAGGATAGGTAATTGGATAGGATAGAGGATAGGATAGAATAGAGAATAGGATAGGATACATGTTATTATAGGATAGAGGATAGGATATGATAGAGTATACGATATTATAGTGGATAGGATGGGATAGAGGATAGGATATGATTGAGGAAAGGATAGGATTGAGGATAGGATTGGATAGAGGATAGGATAGGATAGAGGATAGGATAGAGGATAGGATAGAGGATAGGATAGAGGATAGGATAGAGGATAGGATAGAGGATAGGATAGAGGATAGGATAGAGGATAGGATAGAGGATAGAATAGAGGATAGGATAGAGGATAGGATAGGATAGAGGATAGGATAGGATAGAGGATAGGATAGGATAGAGGATAGGATAGAACAGAGGATAGGATAGGATAGAGGATAGCATAGGATATAGGATAGGATAGGATAGAGGATAGGATACGATAGAGGATAGGATAGGATAGAGGATAGGATAGGATCGAGGATAGGATGGTATAGAGGATAGGATGAGATACAGGATAGGATAGGATAGAGGGTAGGATAAGATGGAGGATAGGATGGGATAGAGGATTGGATAAGAATGAGGATAGGATAGGATCGAGGATAGGATAGGATAGAGGATAGGATAGGATAGAGGACAGGATTGGATAGAGGATAGGATAGTATCGAGGATAGGATAGGATAGAGGATAGGATAGGATGGAGGATAGGATGGGATAGAGGATATGATATGACAGAGGACAGGATAGGATAGAGGATGGGATACGATAGCGGATAGGATAGGATAGAAGATAGGATAGGATAGAGGATAGGATAGGATAGAGGATAGGATAGGATAGAGGATAGGATAGGATAGAGGATCGGATAGGATAAATGATAGGATAGGATAGAGGATAGGATAGGATAGAGGATAGGAAAGTATAGAGGATAGGATAGGATTGAGGATAGGACAGGATAGGGGATAGGATACGATAGAGGATAGGATAGGATAGAGGATAGGATAGGATCGAGGATAGGATGGAATAGAGGATAGGATGAGATAGAGGTTAGGATAGGATAGAGGATAGGATAGGATAGAGGATAGGATATGACAGAGGACAGGATAGGATAGAGGATGGGATACGATAGCGGATAGGATAGGATAGAAGATAGGATAGGATAGAGGATAGGATAGGATAGAGGATAGGATAGGATAGAGGATACGATTGGGGATTGGGTAGGATAGAGGATAGGATAGAATAGAGGATAGGATACGATAGATGATAGGATAGGATAGAGAATAGGATAGGATATATGATATTATAGGATAGAGGATAGCATATTATACACTATAGGATAGGATAGTATAAAGGATAGGATAGGATAGAGGATGGGATAGGGGATAGAATAGGATAGATGATATTATAGGATAGAAGATAGAATATGATAGAGTATTCGATATTATAGAGGATAGGGAAGGATAGAGGATGGGATAGGATAGAGGATAGGATAGGTAATTGGATAGGATAGAGGATAGGATAGAATAGAGAATAGGATAGGATACATGTTATTATAGGATAGAGGATAGGATATGATAGAGTATACGATATTATAGTGGATAGGATGGGATAGAGGATAGGATATGATTGAGGAAAGGATAGGATTGAGGATAGGATTGGATAGAGGATAGGATAGGATAGAGGATAGGATAGAGGATAGGATAGAGGATAGGATAGAGGATAGGATAGAGGATAGGATAGAGGATAGGATAGGATAGAGGATAGGATAGGATAGAGGATAGGATAGGATAGAGGATAGGATAGAACAGAGGATAGGATAGGATAGAGGATAGCATAGGATATAGGATAGGATAGGATAGAGGATAGGATAGAGGATAGGATAGGATAGAGGATAGGATAGAGGATAGGATAGGATAGAGGATAGGATAGGATAGGATAGGATAGGATAGGATAGAGGATAGGATAGGATAGAGCATAGGATATTATAGAGGATAGCATAGGATTGAGGATAGGATAGGATAGAAGATAGGATAGGATAGGATACAGGATAGGATAGGATAGAGGATAGGATAGGATAGAGGATCGGATAGGATAAATGAGAGGATAGGATAGAGGATAGGATAGGATAGAGGATAGGAAAGTATAGAGGATAGGATAGGATCGAGGATAGGATAGGATAGAGGATAGGATAGGATAGAGGATCGGATAGGATAAATGATAGGATAGGATAGAGGATAGGATAGGATAGAGGATAGGAAAGTATAGAGGATAGGATAGGATTGAGGATAGGACAGGATAGGGGATAGGATACGATAGAGGATAGGATAGGATAGAGGATAGGATAGGATCGAGGATAGGATGGAATAGAGGATAGGATGAGATAGAGGTTAGGATAGGATAGAGGATAGGATAGGATAGAGGATAGGATAGGATAGAGGATACGATTGGGGATTGGGTAGGATAGAGGATAGGATAGAATAGAGGATAGGATACGATAGATGATAGGATAGGATAGAGAATACTATAGGATATATGATATTATAGGATAGAGGATAGCATATTATACACTATAGGATAGGATAGTATAAAGGATAGGATAGGATAGAGGATGGGATAGGGGATAGAATAGGATAGATGATATTATAGGATAGAAGATAGAATATGATAGAGTATTCGATATTATAGATGATAGGGAAGGATAGAGGATGGGATAGGATAGAGGATAGGATAGGTAATTGGATAGGATAGAGGATAGGATAGAATAGAGAATAGGATAGGATACATGTTATTATAGGATAGAGGATAGGATAGAACAGAGGATAGGATAGGATAGAGGATAGCATAGGATATAGGATAGGATAGGATAGAGGATAGGATACGATAGAGGATAGGATAGGATAGAGGATAGGATAGGATCGAGGATAGGATGGTATAGAGGATAGGATGAGATACAGGATAGGATAGGATAGAGGGTAGGATAAGATGGAGGATAGGATGGGATAGAGGATTGGATAAGAATGAGGATAGGATAGGATCGAGGATAGGATAGGATAGATGATAGGATAGGATAGAGGACAGGATTGGATAGAGGATAGGATAGTATCGAGGATAGGATAGGATAGAGGATAGGATAGGATGGAGGATAGGATGGGATAGAGGATATGATATGACAGAGGACAGGATAGGATAGAGGATGGGATACGATAGCGGATAGGATAGGATAGAAGATAGGATAGGATAGAGGATAGGATAGGATAGAGGATAGGATAGGATAGAGGATCGGATAGGATAAATGATAGGATAGGATAGAGGATAGGATAGGATAGAGGATAGGAAAGTATAGAGGATAGGATAGGATTGAGGATAGGACAGGATAGGGGATAGGATACGATAGAGGATAGGATAGGATAGAGGATAGGATAGGATCGAGGATAGGATGGAATAGAGGATAGGATGAGATAGAGGTTAGGATAGGATAGAGGATAGGATAGGATAGAGGATAGGATATGACAGAGGACAGGATAGGATAGAGGATGGGATACGATAGCGGATAGGATAGGATAGAAGATAGGATAGGATAGAGGATAGGATAGGTTAGGGGATACGATTGGGGATTGGGTAGGATAGAGGATAGGATAGAATAGAGGATAGGATACGATAGATGATAGGATAGGATAGAGAATAGGATAGGATATATGATATTATAGGATAGAGGATAGCATATTATACACTATAGGATAGGATAGTATAAAGGATAGGATAGGATAGAGGATGGGATAGGGGATAGAATAGGATAGATGATATTATAGGATAGAAGATAGAATATGATAGAGTATTCGATATTATAGAGGATAGGGAAGGATAGAGGATGGGATAGGATAGAGGATAGGATAGGTAATTGGATAGGATAGAGGATAGGATAGAATAGAGAATAGGATAGGATACATGTTATTATAGGATAGAGGATAGGATATGATAGAGTATACGATATTATAGTGGATAGGATGGGATAGAGGATAGGATATGATTGAGGAAAGGATAGGATTGAGGATAGGATTGGATAGAGGATAGGATAGGATAGAGGATAGGATAGAGGATAGGATAGAGGATAGGATAGAGGATAGGATAGAGGATAGGATAGAGGATAGGATAGAGGATAGGATAGGATAGAGGATAGGATAGGATAGAGGATAGGATAGGATAGAGGATAGGATAGAACAGAGGATAGGATAGGATAGAGGATAGCATAGGATATAGGATAGGATAGGATAGAGGATAGGATAGAGGATAGGATAGGATAGAGGATAGGATAGAGGATAGGATAGGATAGAGGATAGGATAGGATAGGATAGGATAGGATAGGATAGAGGATAGGATAGGATAGAGCATAGGATATTATAGAGGATAGCATAGGATTGAGGATAGGATAGGATAGAAGATAGGATAGGATAGGATACAGGATAGGATAGGATAGAGGATAGGATAGGATAGAGGATCGGATAGGATAAATGAGAGGATAGGATAGAGGATAGGATAGGATAGAGGATAGGAAAGTATAGAGGATAGGATAGGATCGAGGATAGGATGGAATAGAGGATAGGATGAGATAGAGGTTAGGATACGATAGAGGATAGGATAGGATAGAGGATAGGATAGGATCGAGGATAGGATGGAATAGAGGATAGGATGAGATAGAGGATAGGATAGGATAGAGGATAGGATAGGATAGAGGATAGGATATGATAGAGGACAGGATAGGATAGAGGATGGGATACGATAGCGGATAGGATAGGATAGAAGATAGGATAGGATAGAGGATAGGATAGGTTAGGGGATACGATTGGGGATTGGGTAGGATAGAGGATAGGATAGAATAGAGGATAGGATACGATAGATGATAGGATAGGATAGAGAATAGGATAGGATATATGATATTATAGGATAGAGGATAGCATATTATACACTATAGGATAGGATAGTATAAAGGATAGGATAGGATAGAGGATGGGAAAGGGGATAGAATAGGATAGATGATATTATAGGATAGAAGATAGAATATGATAGAGTATTCGATATTATAGAGGATAGGGAAGGATAGAGGATGGGATAGGATAGAGGATAGGATAGGTAATTGGATAGGATAGAGGATAGGATAGAATAGAGAATAGGATAGGATACATGTTATTATAGGATAGAGGATAGGATATGATAGAGTATACGATATTATAGTGGATAGGATGGGATAGAGGATAGGATATGATTGAGGAAAGGATAGGATTGAGGATAGGATTGGATAGAGGATAGGATAGGATAGAGGATAGGATAGAGGATAGGATAGAGGATAGGATAGAGGATAGGATAGAGGATAGGATAGAGGATAGGATAGAGGATAGGATAGGATAGAGGATAGGATAGGATAGAGGATAGGATAGGATAGAGGATAGGATAGGATAGAGGATAGGATAGAACAGAGGATAGGATAGGATAGAGGATAGCATAGGATATAGGATAGGATAGGATAGAGGATAGGATAGAGGATAGGATAGGATAGAGGATAGGATAGAGGATAGGATAGGATAGAGGATAGGATAGGATAGGATAGGATAGGATAGGATAGAGGATAGGATAGGATAGAGCATAGGATATTATAGAGGATAGCATAGGATTGAGGATAGGATAGGATAGAAGATAGGATAGGATAGGATACAGGATAGGATAGGATAGAGGATAGGATAGGATAGAGGATCGGATAGGATAAATGAGAGGATAGGATAGAGGATAGGATAGGATAGAGGATAGGAAAGTATAGAGGATAGGATAGGATCGAGGATAGGATGGAATAGAGGATAGGATGAGATAGAGGTTAGGATACGATAGAGGATAGGATAGGATAGAGGATAGGATAGGATCGAGGATAGGATGGAATAGAGGATAGGATGAGATAGAGGATAGGATAGGATAGAGGATAGGATAGGATAGAGGATAGGATATGATAGAGGACAGGATAGGATAGAGGATGGGATACGATAGCGGATAGGATAGGATAGAAGATAGGATAGGATAGAGGATAGGATAGGATAGAGGATAGGATAGGATAGAGGATACGATTGGGGATTGGGTAGGATAGTGGATAGGATAGAATAGAGGATAGGATACGATAGATGATAGGATAGGATAGAGAATAGGATAGGATATATGATATTATAGGATAGAGGATAGCATATTATACACTATAGGATAGGATAGTATAAAGGATAGGATAGGATAGAGGATAGGATAGGATAGAGGATAGGATAGGATAGAGGATCGGATAGGATAAATGATAGGATAGGATAGAGGATAGGATAGGATAGCGGATAGGAAAGGATAGAGGATAGGATAGGATAGAGGATAGGATAGGATAGAGGATTTGATGGGATAGAGGATAGAATAGGATAGAGGATAGGATACGATAGAGAATAGGAAAGGATAGAGAATAGGATAGGATAGAGGATAGGATAGGATGGAGGATAGGATAGGATTGAGGATAGGATAGGATGGGGGATAGGATACGATAGAGGATAGGATAGGATAGAGGATAGGATAGGATGGGGGATAGGATACGATAGAGGATAGGATAGGATAGAGGATAGGATAGGATCGAGGATAGGTTGGTATAGAGGATAGGATGAGATACAGGATAGGATAGGATAGAGGGTAGGATACGATGGAGGATAGGATGGGATAGAGGATAGGATAAGACTGAGGATGGGATAGGATAGAGGATAGGATAGGACAGAGGATAGGATTAGATAGAGGATAGGATACGATAGAGGATGGGATAGGATAGAGGACAGGATTGGATAAAGGATAGGATACGATAGAGGATAGGATTGGATAGAGGATAGGATTGGATAGAGGATAGGATATCATAGAGGATAGGTTTCGATAGAGGGTGGAATAGGATAGAGGATAGGATTGGATAGAGGATAGGTGAGGATGGAGGATAGGATGGGATAGAGGATAGGATAAGATGGAGGACAGGATGGGATAGAGGATAGGATAAGATAGAGGATAGGGTAGGATAGAGGATAGGATAGGATAGAGGATAGGATAGGATGGAGGATAGGATAGGATTGAGGATAGGATAGGATAGGGGATAGGATACGATAGAGGATAGGATAGGATAGAGGATAGGATAGGATCGAGGATAGGATGAGATAGAGGATAGGATAACACTGAGGATAGGATAGGATAGAGGATAGGATTAGATAGAGGATAGGATAGGATAGAGGATAGGATAGGATAGAGGACAGGATTGGATAGAGGATAGGATAGTATCCAGGATAGGATAGGATAGAGCATAGGATGGGATAGAGGATAGGATAGGATAGATGGTAGGGTAGGATAGAGGACAGGATACGATAGAGGATAGGATAGGATGGAGGATAGTATTGGATAGAGGATAGGAAAGGACAATGGATAGGATGTGATAGAAGATAGGACTGGATAGATGGTAGGATACGGTAGAGGATAGGATAGGATAGAGGATAGTATAGGATAAGGGATAGGATAGGATGGAGGATAGGATGGGATAGAGGATATGATAAGATAGAAGATAGGATAGGATAGAGGATGGGATAGGATAGAGGATAGGATAGGATAGAGGATAGGATAGGATAGCGGATAGGATAGGATAGAGGATAGGATAGGATAGAGGATAGGATTGAGGATAGGATAGGATAGGGGATAGGATACGATAGAGGATAGGTTAGGATAGAGTATAGGATAGGATAGAGGATAGGATAGGATAGAGGGTAGCATAGGATAGAGGAATAGGATAGGATAGAGGATAGGAAACGATAGAGAATGGGATAGGATAGAGGATAGGATTGGATAGAGGATAGGATAGGATAGAGGATAGTATAGGATACAGGATAGGATTGAATAGAGGATAGGATATAATAGAGGATAGGATAGGATAGAGGATTTGATGGGATAGAGGATAGGATAGGATAGAGGATAGGATAGGATGGAGCATAGGATAGGATTGAGGATAGGATAGGATAGAGGATGGGATAGGATAGAGGATAGGATAGGATAGAGGATCGGATAGGACAAATGATAGGATAGGATAGAGGATAGGATAGGATAGAGGATAGGAAAGTATAGAGGATAGGATAGGATTGACGATAGGACAGGATAGGGGATAGGATACGATAGAGGATAGGATAGGATAGAGGATAGGATAGGATAGAGGATAGGATATGATAGAGGACAGGATAGGATAGAGGATGGGATACGATAGCGGATAGGATAGGATAGAAGATAGGATAGGATAGAGGATAGGATAGGATAGAGGATAGGATAGGATAGAGGATACGATTGGGGATTGGGTAGGATAGAGGATAGGATAGAATAGAGGATAGGATACGATAGATGATAGGATAGGATAGAGAAAATGATAGGATATATGATATTATAGGATAGAGGATAGCATATTATACACTATAGGATAGGATAGTATAAAGGATAGGATAGGATAGAGGATGGGATAGGGGATAGAATAGGTTAGATGATATTATAGGATAGAAGATGGAATATGATAGAGTATTCGATATTATAGAGGATAGGGTAGGATAGAGGATGGGATAGGATAGAGGATAGGATAGGTAATTGGATAGGATAGAGGATAGGATAGAATAGAGAATAGGATAGGATACATGTTATTATAGGATAGAGGATAGGATATGATAGAGTATACGATATTATAGTGGATAGGATGGGATAGAGGATAGGATATGATTGAGGAAAGGATAGGATTGAGGATAGGATTGGATAGAGGATAGGATAGGATAGAGGATAGGATAGAGGATAGGATAGAGGATAGGATAGAGGATAGGATAGAGGATAGGATAGAGGATAGGATAGAGGATAGGATAGAGGATAGGATAGAGGATAGGATAGAGGATAGGATAGAGGATAGGATAGAGGATAAGATAGAGGATGGGATAGGATAGAGGATAGGATAGGATAGAGGATAGGATAGAACAGAGGATAGGATAGGATAGAGGATAGCATAGGAT
The DNA here is from genome assembly GCF_050948215.1 of Halictus rubicundus. Lineage (NCBI taxonomy): Eukaryota > Metazoa > Arthropoda > Insecta > Hymenoptera > Halictidae > Halictus > Halictus rubicundus. The sequence continues at coordinate 208,734 of NW_027488889.1, forward strand.
ATAGGATAGGATAGGATAGAGGATAGGATAGAGAATAGGATAGGATAGAGGATAGGATAGAGGATAGGATAGAGGATAGGATAGGATAGAGGATAGGTTAGGATAGAGTATAGGATAGGATAGAGGATAGGATAGGATAGAGGGTAGCATAGGATAGAGGAATAGGATAGGATAGAGGATAGGAAACGATAGAGGATGGGATAGGATAGAGGATAGGATTGGATAGAGGATAGGAAAGGACAATGGATAGGATGTGATAGAAGATAGGACTGGATAGATGGTAGGATACGGTAGAGGATAGGATAGGATAGAGGATAGTATAGGATAAGGGATAGGATAGGATGGAGGATAGGATGGGATAGAGGATATGATAAGATAGAAGATAGGATAGGATAGAGGATGGGATAGGATAGAGGATAGGATAGGATAGAGGATAGGATAGGATAGCGGATAGGATAGGATAGAGGATAGGATAGGATAGAGGATAGGATTGAGGATAGGATAGGATAGGGGATAGGATACGATAGAGGATAGGTTAGGATAGAGTATAGGATAGGATAGAGGATAGGATAGGATAGAGGGTAGCATAGGATAGAGGAATAGGATAGGATAGAGGATAGGAAACGATAGAGGATGGGATAGGATAGAGGATAGGATTGGATAGAGGATAGGATAGGATAGAGGATAGTATAGGATAGCGGATAGGATTGAATAGAGGATAGGATATAATAGAGGATAGGATAGGATAGAGGATTTGATGGGATAGAGGATAGGATAGGATAGATGGTAGGATAGGATAGAGGATAGGATAGGATAGAGGATAGAATAGGATAGAGGATAGGATAGGATAAAGGATAGGATACGATAGAGGATAGGATTGGATTGAGGATAGGATATCATAGAGGATAGGTTTCGTTAGAGGGTAGAATAGGATAGAGGATGGGATTGGATAGAGGATAGGTGAGGATGGAGGATAGGATGGGATAGAGGATAGGATAAGATGGAGGACAGGATGGGATAGAGGATAGGATAAGATAGAGGATAGGATAGGATAGAGGATAGGATAGGATAGAGGATAGGATAGGATGGAGCATAGGATAGGATTGAGGATAGGATAGGATAGAGGATGGGATAGGATAGAGGATAGGATAGGATAGAGGATCGGATAGGACAAATGATAGGATAGGATAGAGGATAGGATAGGATAGAGGATAGGAAAGTATAGAGGATAGGATAGGATTGAGGATAGGACAGGATAGGGGATAGGATACGATAGAGGATAGGATAGGATAGAGGATAGGATAGGTAATTGGATAGGATAGAGGATAGGATAGAATAGAGAATAGGATAGGATACATGTTATTATAGGATAGAGGATAGGATATGATAGAGTATACGATATTATAGTGGATAGGATGGGATAGAGGATAGGATATGATTGAGGAAAGGATAGGATTGAGGATAGGATTGGATAGAGGATAGGATAGGATAGAGGATAGGATAGAGGATAGGATAGAGGATAGGATAGAGGATAGGATAGAGGATAGGATAGAGGATAGGATAGAGGATAGGATAGAGGATAGGATAGAGGATAAGATAGAGGATGGGATAGGATAGAGGATAGGATAGGATAGAGGATAGGATAGAACAGAGGATAGGATAGGATAGAGGATAGCATAGGATATAGGATAGGATAGGATAGAGGATAGGATAGAGGATAGGATAGGATAGAGGATAGGATAGAGGATAGGATAGAGGATAGGATAGGATAGAGGATAGGATAGGATAGAGGATAGGATAGGATAGAGGATAGGATAGGATAGAGGATAGGATAGGATAGAGGATAGGATAGGATAGAGGATAGGATAGGATAGGATAGGATAGAGGATAGGATAGGATAGAGCATAGGATAGGATAGAGGATAGCATAGGATAGAGGATAGGATAGGATAGAAGATAGGATAGGATAGGATAGAGGATAGGATATTATAGAGGATACGATTGGGGATTGGATAGGATAGAGGATAGGATAGGATAGATGATAGCATAGCAAAGAGGATAGGATAGGATAGAGGATACGATATTATAGGCGATATGATAGGATAGAGGATACGATATTATAGGCGATATGATAGGATAGAGGACAGGATTGGATAGAGGATAGGATAGGGGATTGGCTAGGATAGAGGATAGGATAGGATAGAGGATAATATAGGATAGAGGATAGGATATGATGGAGTATATGATATTATAGAGGATAGGATGGGATAGAGGATAGGATAGGATTGAGGAAAGGATAGGATTGGATAGAGAATATGATAGGATAGAGGATAGGATACGATGTATGATAAGATATGATAGAGGACAGGTTAGGATAGAGGATAGGATAGGAGAGAGGACAGGTTAGGATAGAGGATAGGATAGGATAGCGGATCTGATAGGGGATTGGATAGAATAGAGGATATGATAGATTAGAGGATTGGATAGGATAGAGAATAGGATGGGATAGATGATACGATATTATAGGCGGTAGGTTAAATAGAGGATAGGCTAGGATTGAGGATAGGATAGGATAGAGGATAGGATAGGGGATTGGATAGGATAGAGGATTGGATAGGATAGAGGATAGGATAGGATAGAGGACAGTATAGGATAGAGGATAGGCTAGGGGATGGGATAGGATAGAGGATAGGATAGGATAGAGGATAGGATATGGGATTGGATAGGAAAGAGGATAGGAAACGATAGAGGGTAGGATAGGATAGAGGATAGGATAGGAGATTGGCTAGGATGGAGGATAGGATAGGATAGAGGATAGGATAGGATAGAGGATAAGATAGGATAGAGGACAGGATAGAATAGAGAATAGGATAGGATACATGATATTATAGGATAGAGGATAGGATATGATAGAGTATACGATATTATAGAGGATAGGATAGAGGATAGGATATAGTACAGTATAGGATAGGATTGAGGATAGGACGGTATAGAGGATAGGATAGGGGATTGGATAGGATAGAGGATAGGATAGGATAGATGATTTGATAGGGGATTGGATAGAATAGAGGATATGATAGGTTAGAGGATTGGATAGGATAGAGAATAGGATAGGATAGATGATACGATATTATAGGCGGCAGGATAGAATAGAGGACAGGATAGGATAGTGGATAGGATAGGGTGGATGATAGGATAGAGGATTGGATAAGATAGAGGATAGGATAGGTTAGAGGACAGGATAGGATAGTGGATATGATAGGTTGGATGATAGGATAGAGGATAGGATAGAGGATTGGATAGGATAGTGGATTGGATAGGAAAGAGGATAGGATAGGATAGAGGATTGGATAGGATAGAGGATATTATAGGATAGAAGATTGGGTAGGATAGAGGATATTATAGGATAGAGGATAGGATATGATAGAGGATACGATATTGTAGAGGATAGGGTAGGATAGAGGGTAGGATAGGGGATTGGATCGGATGGAGGATACGATAGGATGGAGGATAGGATAGGATAGAGCATATGATACGATAGAGGATAGGATAGGATGGAGGATAGTATAGGATAGAGGATAGGATAAGATAGAGGATAGGATAGGATAGAGAATAGGATAGGATAGATGATACGATATTATGGGCGGTAGGATAGGATAGAGGATAGGATAGGATTGAGGATAGGATAGGATAGAGAATATGATAGGATAGAGGATAGGATATGGGATTGGATAGGAAAGAGGATAGGAAACGATAGAGGATAGGATAGGATAGAGGATAGGATAGGGGATTGGCTAGGATAGAGGATAGGATAGGATAGAGGATAGTATAGGGGATTGTATAGGATAGAGGATTGTATACGATAGTGGATAGGATAGGAAAGAGGATAGGATAGGATAGAGGATAGGATAGGATAGAGGATAAGATAGGATAGAGGACAGGATAGAATAGAGAATAGGATAGGATACATGATATTATAGGATAGAGGATAGGATATGATAGAGTATACGATATTATAGAGGATAGGATGGGATAGAGGATAGGACAGGATTGAGGAAAGGATAGGATTGAGGATAGGATTGGATAGAGGATAGGATAGGATAGAGGATTGGATAGGATAGAGGATTGGATAGAATAGGGGATATTATAGGATAGAGGATAGGATAGAATAGAGGATAGGATAGGATAGAGGATAGGGTAGGATAGAGGACAGGATAGGATAGAGGATAATATAGGATAGAGGATAGGATAGGATAGAGGATATAATAGGATAGAGGATAATATAGGATAGAGGATAGGATAGGATAAAGGATATAATAGGATATTGGATAGGATAGGATATAGGAAAGTATAGGATAGAGAATAGGGTAGGATAGAGGACAGGAAAGGATAGAGTATAGGATAGGATAGAGGATAGGATATAGGATAGGATAAGATAGAGGAGTGGATATGATAGAGGATAGGATAGAGGATTGGATAGAGGAAAGGATAGAGGATTGGGTAGGATAGAGGATATTATAGGATAGACGATATTATAGGATACAGGATGGGATAGGGTAGAGGATACGATAGGATAGAGGATGGGATAGGAGAGAGGATAGGATAGGATAGAGGGTAGGATAGGTTAGAGGATAGAGGATAGGATAGGATAGAGGATAGGATTGGATAGAGGGTAGAATAGGATAGAGGATAGGATAGGATGGAGGATAGGATGGAATAGAGGATAGGATGGAATAGAGGATAGGATGAGATAGAGGATAGGATAGGATAGAGGATAGGATATGATAGAGGATAGGATAGGTTAGAGGATGGGATACGATAGCGGATAGGATGTGATAGAGGATAGGATAGGATAGATGGTAGGATACGATAGAGGATAGGATGCGATAGATGAGAGTATAGAGGATAGGAAAGGATAGACGATAGGATAAAATAGAGGCTAGAATGGGATAGAAGCTAGAATAGGATAGAGGATAGGATTGGACAGCGGATAGGATAGGATAGAGAATAGTATCGGATATATGGCAGGATGCGATTGAGGATAGAATAGGATAGAGGATAGGATAGGATAAAGGATAGGATACGATAGAGGATAGGATTGGATAGAGGATAGGATTGGATAGAGGATAGGATTGGATAGAGGATAGGATATCATAGAGCATAGGTTTCAATAGAGGGTAGAACAGGATAGAGGATAGGATTGGATAGAGGATAGGTGAGGATGGAGGATAGGATGGGATAGAGGATAGGATAAGATGGAGGACAGGATGGGATAGAGGATAGGATAAGATAGAGGATAGGATAGGATAGAGTATACGATATTATAGTGGATAGGATGGGATAGAGGATAGGATATGATTGAGGAAAGGATAGGATTGAGGATAGGATTGGATAGAGGATAGGATAGGATAGAGGATAGGTTAGGATAGAGTATAGGATAGGATAGAGGATAGCATAGGATAGAGGAATAGGATAGGATAGAGGATAGGATGGGATAGAGGATATGATAAGATAGAATATAAGGTAGGATAGAGGATAGGATAGGATAGAGTATAGGATAGGATAGAGGATAAGATAGGATAGCGGGTAGCATAGGATAGAGGAAGAGGATAGGATAGAGGATAGGATACGATAGAGGATGGGATAGGATAGAGGATAGGATAGGATAGAGGATAGGATAGGATAGAGGATAGGATAGGATAGAGGATACGATTGGGGATTGGGTAGGATAGAGGATAGGATAGAATAGAGGATAGGATACGATAGATGATAGAATAGGATAGAGGATAGGATAGGATAAAGGATAGGATAGGATAGAGGATAGGATTGGATAGGGGATAGGTGAGGATGGAGGATAGTATGGGATAGAGGATAGGATAAGATGGAGGACAGGATGGGATAGAGGATAGGATAAGATAGAGGATAGGATAGGATAGAGGATAGGATAGGATCGAGGATAGGATGGTATAGAGGATAGGATGAGATACAGGATAGGATAGGATAGAGGGTAGGATAAGATGGAGGATAGGATGGGATAGAGGATTGGATAAGAATGAGGATAGGATAGGATCGAGGATAGGATAGGATAGAGGATAGGATAGGATAGAGGATAGGATTGGATAGAGGATAGGATAGGATAGAGGATAGGATAGGATAGAGGATAGGATAGGATAGAGGATAGGATTGGATAGAGGATAGGATAGGATAGAGGATAGGATAGGATAGAGGATAGGATTGGATAGAGGATAGGATAGGATCGAGGATAGGATAGGATAGAGCATAGGATGGGATAGAGGATGGGATAGGATAGATGGTAGGATAGGATAGAGGACACGATGCGATAGAGGATAGAATAGGATAGAGGATAGGATAAGATAGAGGGTAGGAAAGGACAGTGGATAGGATGTGATAGAAGATAGGACAGATGGTAGGATAGATGGTAGGATACGGTAGAGGATAGGTTAGGATAGAGGATAGTATAGGATAGAGGATAGGATAGGATGGAGGATGGGATGGGATAGAGGGTATGATAAGATAGAAGATAGGATAGGATAGAGGATAGGATAGGATAGAGTATAGGATAGGATAGAGAATAGGATAGGATGGAGGATAGGATGGGATAGAGGATATGATAAGATAGAAGATAGGATAGGATAGAGGATAGGATAGGATAGAGTATAGGATAGGATAGAGAATAGGATAGGATAGAGGGTAGCATAGGACAGAGGAATAGGATAGGATAGAGGATAGGATAGGATAGAGGATAGGATTGGATTTGAGGATAGGATAGGATCGAGGATAGGATAAGATGGAGGATAGGATGGGATAGAGGATAGGATAAGACTGAGGATAGGAGAGGATAGAGGATAGGATAGAATAGAGGATAGGATAGGATAGAGGATCGGATAGGATAAATGATAGGATAGGATAGAGGATAGGATAGGATAGCGGATAGGATAGCGGATAGGATAGGATAGGATAGAGGATAGGATAGGATAGAGGATAGGATAGGATGGAGGATAGGATGGGATAGAGGATAGGATAAGATGGAGGACAGGATGGGATAGAGGATAGGATAAGATAGAGGATAGGATAGGATGGAGGATAGGATAGGATTGAGGATAGGATAGGATAGGGGATAGGATACGATAGAGGATAGGATAGGATAGAGGATAGGATAGGATCGAGGATAGGATGGTATAGAGGATAGGATGAGATACAGGATAGGATAGAGGATAGGATACGATAGAGGATAGAATAGGATAGAGGATAGGATTGGATAGAGGATAGGTGAGGATGGAGGATAGGATGGGATAGAGGATAGGATAGGATAGATGGTAGGATAGGATAGAGGATAGGATACGATAGAGGATAGAATAGGATAGAGGATAGGATTGGATAGAGGATAGGTGAGGATGGAGGATAGGATGGGATAGAGGATAGGATAAGATGGAGGACAGGATGGGATAGAGGATAGGATAAGATAGAGGATAGGATAGGATGGAGGATAGGATAGGATTGAGGATAGGATAGGATAGGGGATAGGATACGATAGAGGATAGGATAGGATAGAGGATAGGATAGGATCGAGGATAGGATGGTATAGAGGATAGGATGAGATACAGGATAGGATAGGGTAGAGGGTAGGATAAGATGGAGGATAGGATGGGATAGAGGATTGGATAAGAATGAGGATAGGATAGGATCGAGGATAGGATAGGATAGAGGATAGGATAGGATAGAGGACAGGATTGGATAGAGGATAGGATAGTATCGAGGATAGGATAGGATAGAGGATAGTATAGGATAGAGGATAGGATAGGATGGAGGATAGGATGGGATAGAGGATATGATAAGATAGAAGATAGGATAGGATAGAGGATAGGATAGGATAGAGGATAGGATAGGATAGAGGATCGGATAGGATAAATGATAGGATAGTATAGAGGATAGGATAGGATAGAGGATAGGATAGGATAGAGGATAGGATTGGATAGAGGATAGGATAGGATAGAGGATAGGATAGGATAGAGGATATAATTGGATAGAGGATAGGATAGGATCGAGGATAGGATAGGATAGAGCATAGGATGGGATAGAGGATGGGATAGGATAGATGGTAGGATAGGATAGAGGACACGATGCGATAGAGGATAGAATAGGATAGAGGATAGGATAGGATAAAGGATAGGATACGATAGAGGATAGGATTGGATAGAGGATAGGATACGATAGAGGATAGGATAGGATGGAGGATAGTATTGGATAGAGGATAGGATAAGATAGAGGGTAGGAAAGGACAGTGGATAGGATGTGATAGAAGATAGGACAGATGGTAGGATAGATGGTAGGATACGGTAGAGGATATGTTAGGATAGAGGATACGATGCGATAGAGGATAGAATAGGATAGAGGATAGGATAGGATAAAGGATAGGATACGATAGAGGATAGGATTGGATAGAGGATAGGATACGATAGAGGATAGGATAGGATGGAGGATAGTATTGGATAGAGGATAGGATAAGATAGAGGGTAGGAAAGGACAGTGGATAGGATGTGATAGAAGATAGGACAGATGGTAGGATAGATGGTAGGATACGGTAGAGGATAGGTTAGGATAGAGGATAGTATAGGATAGAGGATAGGATAGGATGGAGGATAGGATGGGATAGAGGATATGATAAGATAGAAGATAGGATAGGATAGAGGATAGGATAGGATAGAGGATAGGATAGGATAGAGGATAGGATAGGATAGCGGATAGGATAGGATAGCGGATAGGATAGGATAGAGGATATGATAGGATAGAGGATAGGATAGGATACAGGATAGGATAGGATAGAGGATAGGATTGGATTTGAGGATAGGATAGGATCGAGGATAGGATAAGATGGAGGATAGGATGGGATAGAGGATAGGATAAGACTGAGGATAGGAGAGGATAGAGGATAGGATAGAATAGAGGATAGGATAGGATAGAGGATCGGATAGGATAAATGATAGGATAGGATAGAGGATAGGATAGGATAGCGGATAGGATAGCGGATAGGATAGGATAGGATAGAGGATAGGATAGGATAGAGGATAGGATAGGATGGAGGATAGGATGGGATAGAGGATAGGATAAGATGGAGGACAGGATGGGATAGAGGATAGGATAAGATAGAGGATAGGATAGGATGGAGGATAGGATAGGATTGAGGATAGGATAGGATAGGGGATAGGATACGATAGAGGATAGGATAGGATAGAGGATAGGATAGGATCGAGGATAGGATGGTATAGAGGATAGGATGAGATACAGGATAGGATAGAGGATAGGATACGATAGAGGATAGAATAGGATAGAGGATAGGATTGGATAGAGGATAGGTGAGGATGGAGGATAGGATGGGATAGAGGATAGGATAGGATAGATGGTAGGATAGGATAGAGGATAGGATACGATAGAGGATAGAATAGGATAGAGGATAGGATTGGATAGAGGATAGGTGAGGATGGAGGATAGGATGGGATAGAGGATAGGATAAGATGGAGGACAGGATGGGATAGAGGATAGGATAAGATAGAGGATAGGATAGGATGGAGGATAGGATAGGATTGAGGATAGGATAGGATAGGGGATAGGATACGATAGAGGATAGGATAGGATAGAGGATAGGATAGGATCGAGGATAGGATGGTATAGAGGATAGGATGAGATACAGGATAGGATAGGGTAGAGGGTAGGATAAGATGGAGGATAGGATGGGATAGAGGATTGGATAAGAATGAGGATAGGATAGGATCGAGGATAGGATAGGATAGAGGATAGGATAGGATAGAGGACAGGATTGGATAGAGGATAGGATAGTATCGAGGATAGGATAGGATAGAGGATAGTATAGGATAGAGGATAGGATAGGATGGAGGATAGGATGGGATAGAGGATATGATAAGATAGAAGATAGGATAGGATAGAGGATAGGATAGGATAAATGATAGGATAGTATAGAGGATAGGATAGGATAGAGGATAGGATAGGATAGAGGATAGGATTGGATAGAGGATAGGATAGGATAGAGGATAGGATAGGATAGAGGATATAATTGGATAGAGGGTAGGATAGGATCGAGGATAGGATAGGATAGAGCATAGGATGGGATAGAGGATGGGATAGGATAGATGGTAGGATAGGATAGAGGACACGATGCGATAGAGGATAGAATAGGATAGAGGATAGGATAGGATAAAGGATAGGATACGATAGAGGATAGGATTGGATAGAGGATAGGATACGATAGAGGATAGGATAGGATGGAGGATAGTATTGGATAGAGGATAGGATAAGATAGAGGGTAGGAAAGGACAGTGGATAGGATGTGATAGAAGATAGGACAGATGGTAGGATAGATGGTAGGATACGGTAGAGGATATGTTAGGATAGAGGATACGATGCGATAGAGGATAGAATAGGATAGAGGATAGGATAGGATAAAGGATAGGATACGATAGAGGATAGGATTGGATAGAGGATAGGATACGATAGAGGATAGGATAGGATGGAGGATAGTATTGGATAGAGGATAGGATAAGATAGAGGGTAGGAAAGGACAGTGGATAGGATGTGATAGAAGATAGGACAGATGGTAGGATAGATGGTAGGATACGGTAGAGGATAGGTTAGGATAGAGGATAGTATAGGATAGAGGATAGGATAGGATGGAGGATAGGATGGGATAGAGGATATGATAAGATAGAAGATAGGATAGGATAGAGGATAGGATAGGATAGAGGATAGGATAGGATAGAGGATAGGATAGGATAGCGGATAGGATAGGATAGCGGATAGGATAGGATAGAGGATATGATAGGATAGAGGATAGGATAGGATACAGGATAAGATTGGATAGAGGGTAGAATAGGATAGTGGATAGGATAGGATGGAGGATAGGATGGAATAGAGGATAGGATGGAATAGAGGATAGGATGAGATAGAGGATAGGATAGGATAGAGGATAGGATATGATAGAGGATAGCATAGGATAGAGGATGGGATACGATAGCGGATAGGATGGGATAGAGGATAGGATAGGATAGATGGTAGGTTACGATAGAGGATAGGATACGATAGAGGAGAGTATAGAAGATAGGAAAGGTTAGACGATAGGATAGGATAGAGGCTAGAATAGAATAGAGGATAGGATTGGACAGCGTATTGTATAGGATAGAGGATAGGATACGATAGAGGATAGAATAGGATAGAGGATAGGATAGGATAGAGCATAGGATGGGATAGAGGATGGGATAGGATAGATGGTAGGATAGGATAGAGGACACGATGCGATAGAGGATAGAATAGGATAGAGGATAGGATAGGATAAAGGATAGGATACGATAGAGGATAGGATTGGATAGAGGATAGGATACGATAGAGGATAGGATAGGATGGAGGATAGTATTGGATAGAGGATAGGATAAGATAGAGGGTAGGAAAGGACAGTGGATAGGATGTGATAGAAGATAGGACAGATGGTAGGATAGATGGTAGGATACGGTAGAGGATATGTTAGGATAGAGGATACGATGCGATAGAGGATAGAATAGGATAGAGGATAGGATAGGATAAAGGATAGGATACGATAGAGGATAGGATTGGATAGAGGATAGGATACGATAGAGGATAGGATAGGATGGAGGATAGTATTGGATAGAGGATAGGATAAGATAGAGGGTAGGAAAGCACAGTGGATAGGATGTGATAGAAGATAGGACAGATGGTAGTATAGATGGTAGGATACGGTAGAGGATAGGTTAGGATAGAGGATAGTATAGGATAGAGGATAGGATAGGATGGAGGATAGGATGGGATAGAGGATATGATAAGATAGAAGATAGGATAGGATAGAGGATAGGATAGGATAGAGGATAGGATAGGATAGAGGATAGGATAGGATAGCGGATAGGATAGGATAGACGATATGATAGGATAGAGGATAGGATAGGATACAGGATAAGATTTGATAGAGGGTAGAATAGGATAGTGGATAGGATAGGATGGAGGATAGGATGGAATAGAGGATAGGATGGAATAGAGGATAGGATGAGATAGAGGATAGGATAGGATACAGGATAGGATATGATAGAGGATAGCATAGGATAGAGGATGGGATACGATAGCGGATAGGATGGGATAGAGGATAGGATAGGATAGATGGTAGGTTACGATAGAGGATAGGATACGATAGAGGAGAGTATAGAAGATAGGAAAGGTTAGACGATAGGATAGGATAGAGGCTAGAATAGAATAGAGGATAGGATTGGACAGCGGATTGTATAGGATAGAGGATAGGATACGATAGAGGATAGTATAGGATAGAGGATAGTATAGGATAGAGGATAGGATAGGATGGAGGATAGGATGGGATAGAGGATATGATAAGATAGAAGATAGGATAGGATAGAGGATAGGATAGGATAGAGTATAGGATAGGATAGAGAATAGGATAGGATAGAGGGTAGCATAGGACAGAGGAATAGGATAGGATACAGGATAGGATAGGATAGAGGATAGGATTGGATAGTGGATAGGATAGGATAGAGGATAGGATAGGATAGAGGATAGGATAGGATAGAGGATAGGATGGGATAGAGGATAGGATAGGATAGATGGTAGGATAGGATAGAGGATAGGATAGGATCGAGGATAGAACAGGATAGAGGATAGGATTGGATAGAGGATAGGTGAGCATGGAGGATAGGATGGGATAGAGGATAGGATAAGATGGAGGACAGGATGGGATAGAGGATAGGATAAGATACAGGATAGGATAGGATAGAGGATAGGATAGGATAGAGGATAGGATATGATAGAGTATACGATATTATAGTGGATAGGATGGGATAGAGGATAGGATATGATTGAGGAAAGGATAGGATTGAGGATAGGATTGGATAGAGGATAGGATAGGATAGAGGATAGGATAGAGGATAGGATAGAGGATAGGATAGAGGATAGGATAGAGGATAGGATAGAGGATAGGATAGAGGATAGGATAGAGGATAGAATAGAGGATAGGATAGAGGATAGGATAGAATAGAGGATAGGATAGGATAGAGGATAGGATAGGATAGAGGATAGGATAGAACAGAGGATAGGATAGGATAGAGGATAGCATAGGATATAGGATAGGATAGGATAGAGGATAGGATACGATAGAGGATAGGATAGGATAGAGGATAGGATAGGATCGAGGATAGGATGGTATAGAGGATAGGATGAGATACAGGATAGGATAGGATAGAGGGTAGGATAAGATGGAGGATAGGATGGGATAGAGGATTGGATAAGAATGAGGATAGGATAGGATCGAGGATAGCATAGGATATAGGATAGGATAGGATAGAGGATAGGATACGATAGAGGATAGGATAGGATAGAGGATAGGATAGGATAGAGGATAGGATAGGATGGAGGATAGGATGGGATAGAGGATATGATATGACAGAGGACAGGATAGGATAGAGGATGGGATACGATAGCGGATAGGATAGGATAGAAGATAGGATAGGATAGAGGATAGGATAGGATAGAGGATAGGATAGGATAGAGGATAGGATAGGATAGAGGATCGGATAGGATAAATGATAGGATAGGATAGAGGATAGGATAGGATAGAGGATAGGAAAGTATAGAGGATAGGATAGGATTGAGGATAGGACAGGATAGGGGATAGGATACGATAGAGGATAGGATAGGATAGAGGATAGGATAGGATCGAGGATAGGATGGAATAGAGGATAGGATGAGATAGAGGTTAGGATAGGATAGAGGATAGGATAGGATAGAGGATAGGATATGACAGAGGACAGGATAGGATAGAGGATGGGATACGATAGCGGATAGGATAGGATAGATGATAGGATAGGATAGAGGATAGGATAGGATAGAGGATAGGATAGGATAGAGGATACGATTGGGGATTGGGTAGGATAGAGGATAGGATAGAATAGAGGATAGGATACGATAGATGATAGGATAGGATAGAGAATAGGATAGGATATATGATATTATTCGATAGAGGATAGCATATTATACACTATAGGATAGGATAGTATAAAGGATAGGATAGGATAGAGGATGGGATAGGGGATAGAATAGGATAGATGATATTATAGGATAGAAGATAGAATATGATAGAGTATTCGATATTATAGAGGATAGGGAAGGATAGAGGATGGGATAGGATAGAGGATAGGATAGGTAATTGGATAGGATAGAGGATAGGATAGAATAGAGAATAGGATAGGATACATGTTATTATAGGATAGAGGATAGGATATGATAGAGTATACGATATTATAGTGGATAGGATGGGATAGAGGATAGGATATGATTGAGGAAAGGATAGGATTGAGGATAGGATTGGATAGAGGATAGGATAGGATAGAGGATAGGATAGAGGATAGGATAGAGGATAGGATAGAGGATAGGATAGAGGATAGGATAGGATAGAGGATAGGATAGGATAGAGGATCGGATAGGATAAATGATAGGATAGGATAGAGGATAGGATAGGATAGAGGATAGGAAAGTATAGAGGATAGGATAGGATTGAGGATAGGACAGGATAGGGGATAGGATACGATAGAGGATAGGATAGGATAGAGGATAGGATAGGATCGAGGATAGGATGGAATAGAGGATAGGATGAGATAGAGGTTAGGATAGGATAGAGGATAGGATAGGATAGAGGATAGGATATGACAGAGGACAGGATAGGATAGAGGATGGGATACGATAGCGGATAGGATAGGATAGATGATAGGATAGGATAGAGGATAGGATAGGATAGAGGATAGGATAGGATAGAGGATACGATTGGGGATTGGGTAGGATAGAGGATAGGATAGAATAGAGGATAGGATACGATAGATGATAGGATAGGATAGAGAATAGGATAGGATATATGATATTATTCGATAGAGGATAGCATATTATACACTATAGGATAGGATAGTATAAAGGATAGGATAGGATAGAGGATGGGATAGGGGATAGAATAGGATAGATGATATTATAGGATAGAAGATAGAATATGATAGAGTATTCGATATTATAGAGGATAGGGAAGGATAGAGGATGGGATAGGATAGAGGATAGGATAGGTAATTGGATAGGATAGAGGATAGGATAGAATAGAGAATAGGATAGGATACATGTTATTATAGGATAGAGGATAGGATATGATAGAGTATACGATATTATAGTGGATAGGATGGGATAGAGGATAGGATATGATTGAGGAAAGGATAGGATTGAGGATAGGATTGGATAGAGGATAGGATAGGATAGAGGATAGGATAGAGGATAGGATAGAGGATAGGATAGAGGATAGGATAGAGGATAGGATAGAGGATAGGATAGGATAGAGGATAGGATAGGATAGAGGATAGGATAGGATAGAGGATAGGATAGGATAGAGGATAGGATAGAACAGAGGATAGGATAGGATAGAGGATAGCATAGGATATAGGATAGAATAGGATAGAGGATAGGATAGAGGATAGGATAGGATAGAGGATAGGATAGAGGATAGGATAGGATAGAGGATAGGATAGGATAGGATAGGATAGGATAGGATAGAGGATAGGATAGGATAGAGCATAGGATATTATAGAGGATAGCATAGGATTGAGGATAGGATAGGATAGAAGATAGGATAGGATAGGATACAGGATAGGATAGGATAGAGGATAGGATAGGATAGAGGATCGGATAGGATAAATGAGAGGATAGGATAGAGGATAGGATAGGATAGAGGATAGGAAAGTATAGAGGATAGGATAGGATCGAGGATAGGATAGGATAGAGGATAGGATAGGATAGAGGATCGGATAGGATAAATGATAGGATAGGATAGAGGATAGGATAGGATAGAGGATAGGAAAGTATAGAGGATAGGATAGGATTGAGGATAGGACAGGATAGGGGATAGGATACGATAGAGGATAGGATAGGATAGAGGATAGGATAGGATCGAGGATAGGATGGAATAGAGGATAGGATGAGATAGAGGTTAGGATAGGATAGAGGATAGGATAGGATAGAGGATAGGATAGGATAGAGGATACGGTTGGGGATTGGGTAGGATAGAGGATAGGATAGAATAGAGGATAGGATACGATAGATGATAGGATAGGATAGAGAATACTATAGGATATATGATATTATAGGATAGAGGATAGCATATTATACACTATAGGATAGGATAGTATAAAGGATAGGATAGGATAGAGGATGGGATAGGGGATAGAATAGGATAGATGATATTATAGGATAGAAGATAGAATATGATAGAGTATTCGATATTATAGAGGATAGGGAAGGATAGAGGATGGGATAGGATAGAGGATAGGATAGGTAATTGGATAGGATAGAGGATAGGATAGAATAGAGAATAGGATAGGATACATGTTATTATAGGATAGAGGATAGGATATGATAGAGTATACGATATTATAGTGGATAGGATGGGATAGAGGATAGGATATGATTGAGGAAAGGATAGGATTGAGGATAGGATTGGATAGAGGATAGGATAGGATAGAGGATAGGATAGAGGATAGGATAGAGGATAGGATATAGGATAGGATAGAGGATAGGATAGAGGATAGGATAGAGGATAGGATAGAGGATAGGATAGAGGATAGAATAGAGGATAGGATAGAGGATAGGATAGGATAGAGGATAGGATAGGATAGAGGATAGGATAGGATAGAGGATAGGATAGAACAGAGGATAGGATAGGATAGAGGATAGCATAGGATATAGGATAGGATAGGATAGAGGATAGGATACGATAGAGGATAGGATAGGATAGAGGATAGGATAGGATCGAGGATAGGATGGTATAGAGGATAGGATGAGATACAGGATAGGATAGGATAGAGGGTAGGATAAGATGGAGGATAGGATGGGATAGAGGATTGGATAAGAATGAGGATAGGATAGGATCGAGGATAGGATAGGATAGATGATAGGATAGGATAGAGGACAGGATTGGATAGAGGATAGGATAGTATCGAGGATAGGATAGGATAGAGGATAGGATAGGATGGAGGATAGGATGGGATAGAGGATATGATATGACAGAGGACAGGATAGGATAGATGATGGGATACGATAGCGGATAGGATAGGATAGAAGATAGGATAGGATAGAGGATAGGATAGGATAGAGGATAGGATAGGATAGAGGATAGGATAGGATAGAGGATCGGATAGGATAAATGATAGGATAGGATAGAGGATAGGATAGGATAGAGGATAGGAAAGTATAGAGGATAGGATAGGATTGAGGATAGGACAGGATAGGGGATAGGATACGATAGAGGATAGGATAGGATAGAGGATAGGATGGGATCGAGGATAGGATGGAATAGAGGATAGGATGAGATAGAGGTTAGGATAGGATAGAGGATAGGATAGGATAGAGGATAGGATATGACAGAGGACAGGATAGGATAGAGGATGGGATACGATAGCGGATAGGATAGGATAGAAGATAGGATAGGATAGAGGATAGGATAGGATAGAGGATACGATTGGGGATTGGGTAGGATAGAGGATAGGATAGAATAGAGGATAGGATACGATAGATGATAGGATAGGATAGAGAATAGGATAGGATATATGATATTATAGGATAGAGGATAGCATATTATACACTATAGGATAGGATAGTATAAAGGATAGGATAGGATAGAGGATGGGATAGGGGATAGAATAGGATAGATGATATTATAGGATAGAAGATAGAATATGATAGAGTATTCGATATTATAGAGGATAGGGAAGGATAGAGGATGGGATAGGATAGAGGATAGGATAGGTAATTGGATAGGATAGAGGATAGGATAGAATAGAGAATAGGATAGGATACATGTTATTATAGGATAGAGGATAGGATATGATAGAGTATACGATATTATAGTGGATAGGATAGAATAGAGAATAGGACAGGATACATGTTATTATAGGATAGAGGATAGGATATGATAGAGTATACGATATTATAGTGGATAGGATGGGATAGAGGATAGGATATGATTGAGGAAAGGATAGGATTGAGGATAGGATTGGATAGAGGATAGGATAGGATAGAGGATAGGATAGAGGATAGGATAGAGGATAGGATAGAGGATAGGATAGAGGATAGGATAGAGGATAGGATAGAGGATAGGATAGAGGATAGGATAGAGGATAGGATAGAGGATAGGATAGGATAGAGGATAGGATAGGATAGAGGATAGGATAGGATAGAGGATAGGATAGAACAGAGGATAGGATAGGATAGAGGATAGCATAGGATATAGGATAGGATAGGATAGAGGATAGGATAGAGGATAGGATAGGATAGAGGATAGGATAGAGGATAGGATAGGATAGAGGATAGGATAGGATAGGATAGGATAGGATAGGATAGAGGATAGGATAGGATAGAGCATAGGATATTATAGAGGATAGCATAGGATTGAGGATAGGATAGGATAGAAGATACTATAGGATAGGATACAGGATAGGATAGGATAGAGGATAGGATAGGATAGAGGATCGGATAGGATAAATGAGAGGATAGGATAGAGGATAGGATAGGATAGAGGATAGGAAAGTATAGAGGATAGGATAGGATCGAGGATAGGATGGAATAGAGGATAGGATGAGATAGAGGTTAGGATACGATAGAGGATAGGATAGGATAGAGGATAGGATAGGATCGAGGATAGGATGGAATAGAGGATAGGATGAGATAGAGGATAGGATAGGATAGAGGATAGGATAGGATAGAGGATAGGATATGATAGAGGACAGGATAGGATAGAGGATGGGATACGATAGCGGATAGGATAGGATAGAAGATAGGATAGGATAGAGGATAGGATAGGATAGAGGATAGGATAGGATAGAGGATACGATTGGGGATTGGGTAGGATAGAGGATAGGATAGAATAGAGGATAGGATACGATAGATGATAGGATAGGATAGAGAATAGGATAGGATATATGATATTATAGGATAGAGGATAGCATATTATACACTATAGGATAGGATAGTATAAAGGATAGGATAGGATAGAGGATAGGATAGGATAGAGGATAGGATAGGATAGAGGATCGGATAGGATAAATGATAGGATAGGATAGAGGATAGGATAGGATAGCGGATAGGAAAGGATAGAGGATAGGATAGGATAGAGGATAGGATAGGATAGAGGATTGGATAGGATAGAGGATAGGATAGGATAGAGGATAGGATTGAATAGAGGATAGGATAGGATAGAGGATAGGATAGGATAGAGTATAGGATGGGATAGAGGATAGGATAGGATAGATGGTAGGATAGGATAGAGGATTTGATGGGATAGAGGATAGGATAGGATAGATGGTAGGATAGGATAGAGGATTTGATAGGATAGAGGATAGAATAGGATTGTAACCGTTCTTTCCTACCGTTTCTACCGATTCGCGTACGCTGTTACTCGTATCTCTACTTCGCGTCTCGAGACTATCCCTAACCGTCTCGCAGGGCCGGTTACTACCCTAATTTCTCGAAGCCTGCACGTTTGCGAGCAGGAATGGATTCGTGCCTCCAGGCACTGGAAAGCGGCGAGGTATGGTCGAGTTAAATGAGATATTCGTAGCCCAGATAAGGTAACAAAAGATGATATATTCTCGTAAGAACCGTCGTGTATGTTTGGATACAGTTAATTCCAGGTACCGTGTGGAACAATAGGTCGGCCTCCCGTGCCGACGGCTCGCGACACATAAACAAAGTATTATGAACGCGTGAAAAACGCTCGCGGTACGCTCGCTCGACTCTACGCCCGGTTTTCGGAATCGGTTTAGAAAATCACTCAGCACGGATCGCGCCCCGCGACAAGCAGTTCGTGACCCGTCTGACCGTCCCTACACTCGGCCGGATAATCGTACGAGTGATCGGGATGGAGACAAACACGAAATCGCCGTCACTCCACGCTTCCAATGATTCTGCTCTTCGGCACGTAATCGTGGCCTCTAAGCAGTCTCGGGCGAGGCGGCGGCAGAATGTCAGTGACCGTGCAAAGTCCGATCGCTCCTATCTGACCCGAAATCCGCGATCGAACGACGTCGTACCTGTCAGACCAACCAGGCACCTGGACGATGTTCGGACAAGTGGCCTGAGTGGAGACGCACACTAAACCTTGGTCACTCCACGGGACGCACGAGTCTACCCTTTGGCATGATACATGGCCTCGGAGTGTTCTCGGATATTGGTCACGGCAGAGTGTCCTCGATCGTGCAAGGCGCGATCGTCTCGATTCTGTAGAGACGTGCACTAAACCTCGATTATTCCACGGGACCTATAAGTTCACCCTTTGGCACGATACGTGGCCTCAGAGTGATCTCGGACAAAGGTCACGACAGAACACTCGGGATCGTGCGATGCTCTTTCGTACCGATTCGGGGGAGACTCGCACTAAACCTCGGTCGCTCGACGGGACCCAGGAGTCTACCCTTCGGCACGATACGTGGCCTCGGAGCAAGCTCTGATAAGGTCACGACAGAGTAGCCGCGATCGTACGAAGTACAATCGCCTCGAATCTGGTCGAGACCCACACCAAACCTCGGTAATTCCACGGGACCCAGAAGAGTACCCTCTGGCACGGTGCGTGGCCTCGGAGTACCCTCGATTAAGGTCACGGCAGAAGAACCCTGATTGTGCGAAGTGAAATAGTCTCGATCCAGACGAGACTCACAGAAAACCTCGGCAGTCCCTCGGAACCCAGGAGTTTACCCTTTGGTACGTTTCGTAGCCTCAGAGTATGCTCTGTTGAGGTTTCGGAAGAACCACCGCGATCATGCGATGATTGACTGTCTCGCTTCGACCCGTATAGTACGTACTGTATCTTTGAAACGATACTTATACGTACCCCATACTAATATTTATACTTGAAGGACGAAGTGAATCTACTGTGTCTGTTCGACGCGATAATCGCACGCTTCGCGACGCGTTTCTATCTCTGCGCGACGCAGTTCTCTAAATTTTACAAAATCGTGTCGTACCGACACACGGCGCCTTCCACTCGCCGTCGCTCCTAAATAGTACTCGCGACTTGCTCGCTGCAAGTAATCTACACTGACACTAGTAATGCTTCACCTCGGAATTGATAATTAAACATTTCTCGATCAATCTTTAGGCGAGTGAAAATTATGTAATTTCGTTTGACTACTACGCGGTCACGTCCGAGAGTCACGGAGCTTTATATAAAACGTTTCGACAGTGCCACGGCGCGGTTTGCGCTCGTGACTCCTCGGTTTGAGGCGCGTACGCGTTGAGAGCAGGAAGGACGGTTTGCCTTGCTCTGCCGAGTCGGTTTGACTCCTCGAACGGGTACCGTGTTTCGTCGAACAGACACAATTCGTAAACGCGTGTTTCTCGGACCGCTTCCAGACGTAGAGTGCTCGATCGCTGGCTCGCATCGACCTCCTTCGATCATTATCGAGTGGGGATCGATGCGTGCGCAACTCGACAAGGATCGCGATATCTCGCGATCCCTCACTATCTCCGGACTCGCGAACAACGTAGTATGGTACGGTGGTGGGGTCGTATCGCCGACCGATACGTGCGGTATATGTGTATGTAACCGACACGGTTACAGGATAGAGGATAGGATAGGATAAAGGATAGGATACGATAGAGGATAGGATTGGATAGAGGATAGGATTGGATAGAGGATGGGATTGGATTGAGGATAGGATGGAATAGAGGATAGGATGAGATAGAGGATAGGATAGGATAGAGGATAGGATAGGATAGAGGTTAGGATATGATAGAGGACAGGATAGGATAGAGGATGGGATACGATAGCGGATAGGATAGGATAGAAGATAGGATATCAAAGAGGATAGGATAGGATAGAGGATAGGATAGGATAGAGGATACGATTGGGGATTGGGTAGGATAGAGGATAGGATAGAATAGAGGATAGGATACGATAGATGATAGAATAGGATAGAGGATAGGATAGGATAAAGGATAGGATACGATAGAGGATAGGATTGGATAGAGGATAGGATTGGATAGAGGATAGGATTGGATAGAGGATAGGATATCATAGAGGATAGGTTTCGATAGAGGGTAGAATAGGATAGAGGATAGGATTGGATAGAGGATAGGTGAGGATGGAGGATAGGATGGGATAGAGGATAGGGTAAGATGGAGGACAGGATGGGATAGAGGATAGGATAAGATAGAGAATAGGAAAGGATAGAGAATAGGATAGGATAGAGGATAGGATAGGATGGAGGATAGGATAGGATTGAGGATAGGATAGGATGGGGGATAGGATACGATAGAGGATAGGATAGGATAGAGGATAGGATAGGATCGAGGATAGGTTGGTATAGAGGATAGGATGAGATACAGGATAGGATAGGATAGAGGGTAGGATAAGATGGAGGATAGGATGGGATAGAGGATAGGATAAGACTGAGGATGGGATAGGATAGAGGATAGGATAGGACAGAGGATAGGATTAGATAGAGGATAGGATACGATAGAGGATGGGATAGGATAGAGGACAGGATTGGATAAAGGATAGGATACGATAGAGGATAGGATTGGATAGAGGATAGGATTGGATAGAGGATAGGATTGGATAGAGGATAGGATATCATAGAGGATAGGTTTCGATAGAGGGTAGAATAGGATAGAGGATAGGATTGGATAGAGGATAGGTGAGGATGGAGGATAGGATGGGATAGAGGATAGGATAAGATGGAGGACAGGATGGGATAGAGGATAGGATAAGATAGAGGATAGGGTAGGATAGAGGATAGGATAGGATAGAGGATAGGATAGGATGGAGGATAGGATAGGATTGAGGATAGGATAGGATAGGGGATAGGATACGATAGAGGATAGGATAGGATAGAGGATAGGGTAGGATCGAGGATAGGATGAGATAGAGGATAGGATAACACTGAGGATAGGATAGGATAGAGGATAGGATTAGATAGAGGATAGGATAGGATAGAGGATAGGATAGGATAGAGGACAGGATTGGATAGAGGATAGGATAGTATCGAGGATAGGATAGGATAGAGCATAGGATGGGATAGAGGATAGGATAGGATAGATGGTAGGGTAGGATAGAGGACAGGATACGATAGAGGATAGGATAGGATGGAGGATAGTATTGGATAGAGGATAGGAAAGGACAATGGATAGGATGTGATAGAAGATAGGACTGGATAGATGGTAGGATACGGTAGAGGATAGGATAGGATAGAGGATAGTATAGGATAAGGGATAGGATAGGATGGAGGATAGGATGGGATAGAGGATATGATAAGATAGAAGATAGGATAGGATAGAGGATGGGATAGGATAGAGGATAGGATAGGATAGAGGATAGGATAGGATAGCGGATAGGATAGGATAGAGGATAGGATAGGATAGAGGATAGGATTGAGGATAGGATAGGATAGGGGATAGGATACGATAGAGGATAGGTTAGGATAGAGTATAGGATAGGATAGAGGATAGGATAGGATAGAGGGTAGCATAGGATAGAGGAATAGGATAGGATAGAGGATAGGAAACGATAGAGGATGGGATAGGATAGAGGATAGGATTGGATAGAGGATAGGATAGGATAGAGGATAGTATAGGATAGAGGATAGGATTGAATAGAGGATAGGATATAATAGAGGATAGGATAGGATAGAGGATTTGATGGGATAGAGGATAGGATAGGATAGATGGTAGGATAGGATAGAGGATAGGATAGGATAGAGGATAGAATAGGATAGAGGATAGGATGGGATAAAGGATAGGATACGATAGAGGATAGGATTGGATAGAGGATAGTATTGGATAGAGGATGGGATTGGATTGAGGATAGGATATCATAGAGGATAGGTTTCGTTAGAGGGTAGAATAGGATAGAGGATGGGATTGGATAGAGGATAGGTGAGGATGGAGGATAGGATGGGATAGAGGATAGGATAAGATGGAGGACAGGATGGGATAGAGGATAGGATAAGATAGAGGATAGGATAGGTTAGAGGATAGGATAGGATAGAGGATAGGATAGGATGGAGCATAGGATAGGATTGAGGATAGGATAGGATAGAGGATGGGATAGGATAGAGGATAGGATAGGATAGAGGATCGGATAGGACAAATGATAGGATAGGATAGAGGATAGGATAGGATAGAGGATAGGAAAGTATAGAGGATAGGATAGGATTGAGGATAGGACAGGATAGGGGATAGGATACGATAGAGGATAGGATAGGATAGAGGATAGGATAGGATAGAGGATAGGATATGATAGAGGACAGGATAGGATAGAGGATGGGATACGATAGCGGATAGGATAGGATAGAAGATAGGATAGGATAGAGGATAGGATAGGATAGAGGATAGGATAGGATAGAGGATACGATTGGGGATTGGGTAGGATAGAGGATAGGATAGAATAGAGGATAGGATACGATAGATGATAGGATAGGATAGAGAAAATGATAGGATATATGATATTATAGGATAGAGGATAGCATATTATAAACTATAGGATAGGATAGTATAAAGGATAGGATAGGATAGAGGATGGGATAGGGGATAGAATAGGTTAGATGATATTATAGGATAGAAGATGGAATATGATAGAGTATTCGATATTATAGAGGATAGGGTAGGATAGAGGATGGGATAGGATAGAGGATAGGATAGGTAATTGGATAGGATAGAGGATAGGATAGAATAGAGAATAGGATAGGATACATGTTATTATAGGATAGAGGATAGGATATGATAGAGTATACGATATTATAGTGGATAGGATGGGATAGAGGATAGGATATGATTGAGGAAAGGATAGGATTGAGGATAGGATTGGATAGAGGATAGGATAGGATAGAGGATAGGATAGAGGATAGGATAGAGGATAGGATAGAGGATAGGATAGAGGATAGGATAGAGGATAGGATAGAGGATAGGATAGAGGATAGGATAGAGGATAGGATAGAGGATAGGATAGAGGATAGGATAGAGGATAAGATAGAGGATGGGATAGGATAGAGGATAGGATAGGATAGAGGATAGGATAGAACAGAGGATAGGATAGGATAGAGGATAGCATAGGATATAGGATAGGATAGGATAGAGGATAGGATAGAGGATAGGATAGGATAGAGGATAGGATAGAGGATAGGATAGAGGATAGGATAGAGGATAGGATAGGATAGAGGATAGGATAGGATAGAGGATAGGATAGGATAGAGGATAGGATAGGATAGAGGATAGGATAGGATAGAGGATAGGATAGGATAGAGGATAGGATAGGATAGAGGATAGGATAGGATAGATGATAGGATAGGATAGAGGATAGGATAGGATAGGATAGGATAGAGGATAGGATAGGATAGAGCATAGGATAGGATAGAGGATAGCATAGGATAGAGGATAGGATAGGATAGAAGATAGGATAGGATAGGATAGAGGATAGGATATTATAGAGGATACGATTGGGGATTGGATAGGATAGAGGATAGGATAGGATAGATGATAGCATAGCAAAGAGGATAGGATAGGATAGAGGATACGATATTCTAGGCGATATGATAGGATAGAGGACAGGATTGGATAGAGGATAGGATAGGGGATTGGCTAGGATAGAGGATAGGATAGGATAGAGGATAATATAGGATAGAGGATAGGATATGATAGAGTATATGATATTATAGAGGATAGGATGGGATAGAGGATAGGATAGGATTGAGGAAAGGATAGGATTGGATAGAGAATATGATAGGATAGAGGATAGGATACGATGTATGATAAGATATGATAGAGGACAGGTTAGGATAGAGGATAGGATAGGAGAGAGGACAGGTTAGGATAGAGGATAGGATAGGATAGCGGATCTGATAGGGGATTGGATAGAATAGAGGATATGATAGATTAGAGGATTGGATAGGATAGAGAATAGGATGGGATAGATGATACGATATTATAGGCGGTAGGTTAAATAGAGGATAGGCTAGGATTGAGGATAGGATAGGATAGAGGATAGGATAGGGGATTGGATAGGATAGAGGATAGGATAGGATAGTGGATAGGGTAGGATAGAGGAGAGGATAGGATAGAGGATAGGATAGGATAGCGGATCTGATAGGGGATTGGATAGAATAGAGGATCTGATAGATTAGAGGATTGGATAGGATAGAGAATAGGATGGGATAGATGATACGATATTATAGGTGGTAGGATAAAATAGAGGATAGGCTAGGATTGAGGATAGGATAGGATAGAGGATAGGATAGGGGATTGGATAGGATAGAGGATTGGATAGGATAGAGGATAGGATAGGATAGAGGACAGTATAGGATAGAGGATAGGCTAGGGGATGGGATAGGATAGAGGATAGGATAGGATAGAGGATAGGATATGGGATTGGATAGGAAAGAGGATAGGAAACGATAGAGGGTAGGATAGGATAGAGGATAGGATAGGAGATTGGCCAGGATGGAGGATAGGATAGGATAGAGGATAGGATAGGATAGAGGATAAGATAGGATAGAGGACAGGATAGAATAGAGAATAGGATAGGATACATGATATTATAGGATAGAGGATAGGATATGATAGAGTATACGATATTATAGAGGATAGGATAGAGGATAGGATATAGTACAGTATAGGATAGGATTGAGGATAGGACGGTATAGAGGATAGGATAGGGGATTGGATAGGATAGAGGATAGGATAGGATAGATGATTTGATAGGGGATTGGATAGAATAGAGGATATGATAGGTTAGAGGATTGGATAGGATAGAGAATAGGATAGGATAGATGATACGATATTATAGGCGGCAGGATAGAATAGAGGACAGGATAGGATAGTGGATAGGATAGGGTGGATGATAGGATAGAGGATAGGATAAGATAGAGGATAGGATAGGTTAGAGGACAGGATAGGATAGTGGATATGATAGGTTGGATGATAGGATAGAGGATAGGATAGAGGATTGGATAGGATAGTGGATTGGATAGGAAAGAGGATAGGATAGGATAGAGGATTGGATAGGATAGAGGATATTATAGGATAGAAGATTGGGTAGGATAGAGGATATTATAGGATAGAGGATAGGATATGATAGAGGATACGATATTGTAGAGGATAGGGTAGGATAGAGGGTAGGATAGGGGATTGGATCGGATGGAGGATAGGATAGGATGGAGGATAGGATAGGATAGAGCATATGATACGATAGAGGATAGGATAGGATGGAGGATAGTATAGGATAGAGGATAGGATAAGATAGAGGATAGGATAGGATAGAGAATAGGATAGGATAGATGATACGATATTATGGGCGGTAGGATAGGATAGAGGATAGGATAGGATTGAGGATAGGATAGGATAGAGAATATGATAGGATAGAGGATAGGATATGGGATTGGATAGGAAAGAGGATAGGAAACGATAGAGGATAGGATAGGATAGAGGATAGGATAGGGGATTGGCTAGGATAGAGGATAGGATAGGATAGAGGATAGTATAGGGGATTGTATAGGATAGAGGATTGTATACGATAGTGGATAGGATAGGAAAGAGGATAGGATAGGATAGAGGATAGGATAGGATAGAGGATAAGATAGGATAGAGGACAGGATCGAATAGAGAATAGGATAGGATACATGATATTATAGGATAGAGGATAGGATATGATAGAGTATACGATATTATAGAGGATAGGATGGGATAGAGGATAGGGCAGGATTGAGGAAAGGATAGGATTGAGGATAGGATTGGATAGAGGATAGGATAGGATAGAGGATTGGATAGGATAGAGGATTGGATAGAATAGGGGATATTATAGGATAGAGGATAGGATAGAATAGAGGATAGGATAGGATAGAGGATAGGGTAGGATAGAGGACAGGACAGGATAGAGGATAATATAGGATAGAGGATAGGATAGGATAGAGGATATAATAGGATAGAGGATAATATAGGATAGAGGATAGGATAGGATAAAGGATATAATAGGATATTGGATAGGATAGGATATAGGAAAGTATAGGATAGAGAATAGGGTAGGATAGAGGACAGGAAAGGATAGAGTATAGGATAGGATAGAGGATAGGATATAGGATAGGATAAGATAGAGGAGTGGATATGATAGAGGATAGGATAGAGGATTGGATAGAGGAAAGGATAGAGGATTGGGTAGGATAGAGGATATTATAGGATAGACGATATTATAGGATACAGGATGGGATAGGGTAGAGGATACGATAGGATAGAGGATGGGATAGGAGAGAGGATAGGATAGGATAGAGGGTAGGATAGGTTAGAGGATAGAGGATAGGGTAGGATAGAGGATAGGATAAGATAGAGGATAGGATAGGATAGAGGATATTATACGATAGAGGATAGGATAGGATAGAGGATATTATAGGAAAGAGGAAAGGATAGTATAGAGGATAGGATAGAGGATAGGATAGAGGACACTATAGGACAGAGGATATGATAGGATAGAGGATAGGATAGGATAGAGGATTGGATACGATAGATGATGGGATTGGATAGAGGATAGGATAGGATACAGGATAGGATATAATAGAGGATAGCATAGCAAAGAGGATAGGATAGGATAGAGGATATTATAGGAAAGAGGAAAGCATAGTATAGAGGATAGGATAGAGGATAGGATAGAGGATACTATAGGACAGAGGATATGATAGAATAGAGGATAGGATAGGATAGAGGATTGGATACGATAGAGGATGGGATTGGATAGAGGATAGGATAGGATAGAGGATAGGATAGGATAGAGGATAAGATAGGATAGAGGACAGGATAGAATAGAGAATAGGATAGGATACATGATATTATAGGATAGAGGATAGGATATGATAGAGTATACGATATTATAGAGGATAGGATGGGATAGAGGAT